>NC_039280.1:1178045-1190545 GCF_003368295.1 Carassius auratus
GTGTGTGTCACGTCTCTCTCTCTCTCTCTCCGCAGCTGTGTGTCACGTCTCTCTCTCTCTCTCTCCGCAGCTGTGTGTCACGTCTCTCTCTCTCTCTCTCCGCAGCTGTGTGTCACGTCTCTCTCTCTCTCTCTCCGCAGCTGTGTGTCACGTCTCTCTCTCTCTCTCTCCACAGGTGTGTGTCACGTCTCTCTCTCTCTCCGCAGGTGTGTGTCACGTCTCTCTCTCTCTCTCTCCGCAGCTGTGTGTCACGTCTCTCTCTCTCTCTCTCCGCAGGTGTGTGTCATGTCTCTCTCTCTCTCTCCGCAGGTGTGTGTCACGTCTCTCTCTCTCTCTCTCCACAGGTGTGTGTCACGTCTCTCTCTCTCTCTCCGCAGGTGTGTGTCACGTCTCTCTCTCTCTCTCCGCAGGTGTGTGTCACGTCTCTCTCTCTCTCTCCGCAGGTGTGTGTCACGTCTCTCTCTCTCTCCGCAGGTGTGTGTCACGTCTCTCTCTCTCTCCGCAGGTGTGTGTCACGTCTCTCTCTCTCTCTCCGCAGGTGTGTGTCACGTCTCTCTCTCTCTCCGCAGGTGTGTGTCACGTCTCTCTCTCTCTCCGCAGGTGTGTGTCACGTCTCTCTCTCTCTCCGCAGGTGTGTGTCACGTCTCTCTCTCTCTCTCTCCGCAGGTGTGTGTCACGTCTCTCTCTCTCTCTCCGCAGGTGTGTGTCATGTCTCTCTCTCTCTCTCTCCACAGGTGTGTGTCACGTCTCTCTCTCTCTCTCCGCAGGTGTGTGTCACGTCTCTCTCTCTCTCTCCGCAGGTGTGTGTCACGTCTCTCTCTCTCTCTCCGCAGGTGTGTGTCACGTCTCTCTCTCTCTCCGCAGGTGTGTGTCACGTCTCTCTCTCTCTCCGCAGGTGTGTGTCACGTCTCTCTCTCTCTCTCCGCAGGTGTGTGTCACGTCTCTCTCTCTCTCCGCAGGTGTGTGTCACGTCTCTCTCTCTCTCCGCAGGTGTGTGTCACGTCTCTCTCTCTCTCCGCAGGTGTGTGTCACGTCTCTCTCTCTCTCCGCAGGTGTGTGTCACGTCTCTCTCTCTCTCTCCGCAGGTGTGTGTCACGTCTCTCTCTCTCTCTCTCCGCAGGTGTGTGTCACGTCTCTCTCTCTCTCTCTCCGCAGGTGTGTGTCACGTCTCTCTCTCTCTCTCTCTCCGCAGGTGTGTGTCACGTCTCTCTCTCTCTCTCTCTCTCCGCAGGTGTGTGTCACGTCTCTCTCTCTCTCTCTCCACAGGTGTGTGTCACGTCTCTCTCTCTCTCCGCAGGTGTGTGTCACGTCTCTCTCTCTCTCTCTCCGCAGCTGTGTGTCACGTCTCTCTCTCTCTCTCTCCGCAGGTGTGTGTCATGTCTCTCTCTCTCTCTCCGCAGGTGTGTGTCACGTCTCTCTCTCTCTCTCTCCACAGGTGTGTGTCACGTCTCTCTCTCTCTCTCCGCAGGTGTGTGTCACGTCTCTCTCTCTCTCTCCGCAGGTGTGTGTCATGTCTCTCTCTCTCTCTCCGCAGGTGTGTGTCACGTCTCTCTCTCTCTCCGCAGGTGTGTGTCACGTCTCTCTCTCTCTCCGCAGGTGTGTGTCATGTCTCTCTCTCTCTCCGCAGGTGTGTGTCACGTCTCTCTCTCTCTCTCCGCAGGTGTGTGTCACGTCTCTCTCTCTCTCCGCAGGTGTGTGTCACGTCTCTCTCTCTCTCCGCAGGTGTGTGTCACGTCTCTCTCTCTCTCCGCAGGTGTGTGTCACGTCTCTCTCTCTCTCTCCGCAGGTGTGTGTCACGTCTCTCTCTCTCTCTCTCTCCGCAGGTGTGTGTCACGTCTCTCTCTCTCTCTCTCCACAGGTGTGTGTCACGTCTCTCTCTCTCTCTCTCTCCGCAGGTGTGTGTCACGTCTCTCTCTCTCTCTCTCTCTCCGCAGGTGTGTGTCACGTCTCTCTCTCTCTCCGCAGGTGTGTGTCACGTCTCTCTCTCTCTCTCCGCAGGTGTGTGTCACGTCTCTCTCTCTCTCTCCGCAGGTGTGTGTCACGTCTCTCTCTCTCTCTCCGCAGGTGTGTGTCACGTCTCTCTCTCTCTCTCCGCAGGTGTGTGTCACGTCTCTCTCTCTCTCTCCACAGGTGTGTGTCACGTCTCTCTCTCTCTCTCTCTCCACAGGTGTGTGTCACGTCTCTCTCTCTCTCTCCACAGGTGTGTGTCACGTCTCTCTCTCTCTCTCTCTCCACAGGTGTGTGTCACGTCTCTCTCTCTCTCTCTCCGCAGGTGTGCTGCTGCACGTGTTGAATGATGCGCTGGGTTCAGTGGTGGTGGTGGTGGCCTCGGCTCTGTTCTGCGTGTGGCCCCTGGCCCCTGAGAGCCCGTGTAACTGGCAGTGTTACGTGGACCCCAGTCTGACGCTGGTCATGGTGGTCATCATCATGTCGTCCGCTGCTCCTCTGGTCAAAGAGACGACTGGGATCCTGCTGCAGATGAGTCCTCCTGACCTGCCGCTCACCGCCGTCTGTGAGTTCACATTCACGTCTCTAGAGAAGCCTTCTTCAGTGAAACTGACCCATACTCACAATACGTGCTCTGCATTTATCTCATCCACACACACACACACACACACACACAGCAGTGTGCATCATGTGTCTTGCTCGAGGAGTCAAACTCTCTGACCACTAGGCCACAACCTCCCGCTAATGTCAGGATGATGCACTTCATCCCGCAACAAAACAAAGCGTGGAATAATGGACACTTGGTGAATTCAACCGTCGCAGCTTTAATTAATCGAGTACTTCTGCTTTAGTACATAGCACAGTGCATTTAGGACACGCTTACATTGATCTGGCACACACCGTCTGATTCACCACAGAAACATGAAGGATGCACAATGATATTATTAGCATGCAGACTGATGTTTATTGTTAATGTTGGAAGTACACTGCAGTTTTGTCATCTGTTGCTCTAAAGCAGGGATCCTCAAATCTGGACCTCGAGATCCACCTTGAGTTTAGCGCTAACCCTAATCAAACACACCTGAGCATGCTAATCAGTGTCTATCAATGTCTTTGTGATCATATGGAAATGGCAGACAGGTGACTTTAACCAGGGTTGGAGCTAAACTCTGCAGTGCATTGACCTCCAGGGTAAGATTTGAGGAAGGGGGCTCTAAAGGCTCAACAGACCCATGTGATTAGTTACAACACGCAACACTGTAAAAACACGTAAAAACAGTAAAACAGTGAGCAGATCTCAGTTTAATTCTGTAAAACTGTTTGTCTCTAGTTTAACTAGAGAAACTACAGTGTTTTCCAGTGTAGGGTGTAAACACACGGGTCTCTCTCTTCCACGACATCTGTTGAATGACAAAGAAACAAGAAACACATTTAATTAAATCTGAAGTTTAAACCATATTTTCCTGTAGTTAACTTGTAATGTACAACATCAGAAGATCATTTTTACTGTTTGTTTGCATTCGTTTTTAGCATTTCTGTTTTTATATAGATTCAGTTGGCTACTATTAAACTTTACTGAGTTGAATGATAAAGAAACAGCAAGTAACGCATTGAATTAAATGTGATATTTAAACCGTGTTCTCTTGTAGTTTAACTCAGACTGCGGGCTGAAGGGATGTCTGGTGGAGGGTTAGGTGTTGTACAGTGCTGATGCTGTGTCTGTGTCTCAGTGGACAGTGTGTGCAGTCTCCCCGGTGTGGTCAGCGTTCACCAGGCTCATGTCTGGGAGATAGCTAAAGGACGGAGCGTGGCCTCGCTGCACGTCAGAGTGTCGTCTGACCGGGATCCAGCTCTTCAGACACAGATCCAGCAGCTGTTCCACGGCGCAGGCGTCCACAGCGTCACGGTTCAGCTGGAGCGAGCCGACGGAGAGATGTCAGATACAGAAGCAAACATCAGCTGAACACAGCGAGAGCTTTCTCCAGCCGTGATGATGACAGAACAGACATCTCCTCACACCCGTCCAGACTCCAGCTGATGATTCCTGTGTTAGTGTGAGACGTGACTCTGCTGCTTTCATTAATCAGCAGATTATTTATTGCTCCGAATGAGAGACACGTCCAGCTCATACTTCAGCCCAAACAACACATGATCGAGCCAGTGTCATGAGTGTGAAGAAGAGAAACACAATGATAGTATTTGCTGTAGTGCCTCTACTGCTTATGCTGATATATGTAATAAATCATCTTTATTACAGTAATATGCTATTATTGTTTCAAAAATATTTTTTTTGTTTTTCTTGACTTTGGGGTGAAATTCCTTCCAGCTAACCTTTCCTTACTGTTATTAATGACATTTTGCTCGTAATAATTTTTATAACTTCTTGGTAATTCAGGGAAACACATGAATGAACTGATATTTAGTTATTTGAAGTTATTTAGTTATTTTGTATTTGAAAGACAATCAAATGTATTTTAAAACTGTATACACCGCAATGAATCATTCTGATTGAAATCAGATTTATCCTTTATAAGAGAAGAGATGTGAACAGAGCTGCTGTGTCTGAGGAGATTCACCTGTTGATCTGCTTCTGAAGAAACTCACTTCAACTCAATCACATCATGATCAGCAGCTGATGAGCACTAGAGGACATCAATCATACACACACAATCACACACACACACACACAAACACACACCCAGGAAATTAATGTGTGAAGCTGTGCTAAAACACAGCGACCAATCAAACACAGACCTACAATACTCGTTAAACATCATCATCATCATCACAGAATCAATACTGACAACTATCCTCAGCAGACCACCTGAAGACGTGAGTAAGAGCTGCTGGTCTGTGTGAGAACTGAGGAAGACTTTAATCTGCTCTGTGTCCTCGGAGTCAGTGCTCTCCATCACATCACCTTCACACTGGGCTTCCTGAGCGTCTGTCAGAAGTGTGTGGAGAGATGTCTGAGCAGCTGAACCATCAGCACCAGGTGAAGGTGAGCAGGGATGAAACAGCGGATCTCAGCAGAAGACTGTGTTTGTGTTTCCTGTCACTGACATCATCCTGCATCTCGTTACTAAGCAACCCCTGAGCCCCATCTGTCGTCACGGCAACCGCCTCACCCTGTGTCATGTAAACGAGTAAACGATTAACACACAAGCTGCTCTAAACACAAAGAAAGCTCACAACAAATGTTGATTTCATTTAGATTACAGAAGTTACTTGATCAAGAAAATCTATTTATGACATTATTTTTGACAGCATCCTCATTTAACAAGTGTCTAACACTTCTATCAGTACTGAAGCTGAAGCGTCTCGGAGACACAGTTCTTCTGGATGGAGTCTGTCTCAGTGTGTTCTGTTTCTTCATGTGACTCACACAGACTGATGAGGATCAGATCAAACATCTCACTGCATTATTACAGTTAACTGAGATTCCCTACTGACACACTACAACAAAAGATGGAAATAACTGACTTCAGACCAGTTTAGCTGCTGTAAGCAGGGTTTCCCATGCACTGATTTATTTCTGCCGGCCCACAACAATATCAGAACTGACCGTCACAAACAGATTTCCCAAAAGGCTTTGACCACATTAAATGAACACTGCAAGTCTTAAAATCAAAGACCGCATCTGGTGTTTTATATCACTGTATTTCAGAAGAAAACCGGTCTGTTTTCAGAAACTTTTCAATGCCATTTTCATTCCATCTTGCGAGTAATGCTGATAAACCAGTGTTTGTGAGCTCAATAGCGCCTCCTGCTGGCAGACACATCTCTTGCACATGTATACATGAGTGAATATAGTGTAAGACTGTGAGAAACACTGTGGAAATACCAATGTTCTGCACTGAACACCAAATAAAACATCTCATTTTTCATCATATGTCTGTACGTGGAGAACCCGAGCTGAACAGAATGAAGCGACTGTGAAACTCAAAGACCTGAGAGAGTTAAGAGTCGTCTGCTCAGTGATGAAGGCTGTGTTTATCGTGTTCTCCTGCACACACAGATCAGTCCTGTATCCTCTGACCCCTGTCTGGAGTATCAGTGTAAGATGATTACAGTTAGCCGTGTCACAGATTAGCATGTTGTTATCTCAGACACAGGTCAGTCATCACTGAATCAAGAAAACTGCTTATAGATTTATGTTATATATTATAGATTTATGTATAGATTTATGTTTCAGTATAATTACACACACTATACCAACAGCGTAGTTGAAAACCCCTGGCTTAAAAAACATCTTTTATCAACATCTTTTATCTAGCCATGTCAATTATATTATTATATTGTGTTTGTGGTTTCTAATTATTTTAGTTGTATTGTACTTTGGATCAACTGGTACTTGTGTGAAAGTGCTTTCTTTTTAAAGAAAGAAAGAAAGAAGGAAAGAAGGAGTCGACGGTAGCCATACACTTCCACAGTATGGAGAGGAACACTATGAGTCGAGGAGGTCTATGAACCAGTTTACAGCTGAATCCTCACACTTCATCCCATTACAGATCATCTGATGACTGTGAGAGCCACTGATTCATCTTTATACCATCATCACGCTCTAATCTGATCAATGCACCTATGAGGCATGGATTTATTAAGATCTTATACACATTCATATCATGTCAAGTTGTTTTTGAATCATCTGTAATGAGAAATGGGTTGTATAAATACATTTGACTCCAGTGTTTTGGGATTTCTGAGTGGAACAGTTCTCATACGAACTTATATTTTACATTCTGACATTTGTAGCTGATTGTTGACAGGACTAGTTAAGGACTAGTTTATGCCAAAACCATTAAACTGGTAGTAATTAGAGGCGAACATTCTTGCTCTGGATTATCTGCTCACCAGAAGACTAGTGTGCACTAACAAAGTAAACAGAGTCAATTTTGGTTTTAATGCAGACTCTGAATCCGTATCAGTAGAAAGTGCTTATATTTTAACTAGAACCCTTAACCAGCGGACAGAACCCTCCGACTGTTATTAAAGTGTTCTTACTGAAAATCAGCTTTAACTTTAACCGCAGATGAGTCGAAGTCCTTCTTAGTTCAGTCTTTCAAAGCCTGGTTTCTCCCAAGGTTTTCTTCTCCATTCTGTCACCGATGGAGTTTCGGTTCCTTGCCGCTGTCGCCTCTGGCTTGCTTAGTTGGGGTCACTTCATCTACAGCGATATCATTGACTTGATTGCAAATAAATGCACAGACACTATTTAACTGAACAGAGATGACAACACTGAATTCAATGATGAAGTGCCTTTATCATTTTGCATTATTGACACACTGTTTTCCTAATGAATGTTGTTCAGTTGCTTTGACGCAATGTATTTTGTTTAAAGCACTATATAAATAAAGGTGACTTGACTTGATATAATCGCTTTATGTTCACAGGAGTGACTGAAAATATCAGCGGCAACGACCAGGGGCGTAGCAACCGGGGGGGAAGGGGGGGACACGTCCCCCGCACTTTTAGAAACAGGTGATTCTGACCCCTGCTAATTTTTTTTTTTTTAGGATCCAGCGTGAATATTTCCTGTAGTGTTCTCTGATTTGTTACTTAGATTTGAGTGAAGTAACATTCAGCCAATCACAGAGCGAATCATCTCCTGGGCGCGTCTGCTATGAGCTTCAAATCTCTTGTTGCTCTTCTGAATTTTCGTTCGTTCGTTTGTTCACTTTGCTATTAGGCCGTTTGGGATAAAATGCACCCAGAAAAAAGCAAAGGACGATTACATCCTTTTTACAAACACACACTGTAAGTATGTTACAGTATGTCGCGATGACACGAATCGCGCGATAAAGTTTTCATGTTATGATTTAACCTATTGAACCCGTATGGACCTCGTCACGTCGCGCCGGATTCAGTGTGTTAAATGCTCTCCTAATAGAGCTCGGGCGTAGACGTCATGGAATGGTGCATTGTGGGTAACGGCGGCCATTT
Source organism: Carassius auratus (assembly GCF_003368295.1). Taxonomy (NCBI): domain Eukaryota; kingdom Metazoa; phylum Chordata; class Actinopteri; order Cypriniformes; family Cyprinidae; genus Carassius; species Carassius auratus. Next base: position 1,185,936 of record NC_039280.1, read on the forward strand.
TAGAGGCATCGCAAAGCAGGTTTGTAATAAGATAATAGCCAGTCTCCAGAAAAAGTTATAGAACGTGACAAAAAAAGTTGCCTATACCTATACGGACAAACTTAATAATGAAGCCAAACAACGCTAATTAAAAAAAAAAAGAGGTTGTAGGCGGAATCGATCCCTATGAACACATGAAAGTTTACCAAGCCTCAGTTTCCCTGATAATTTATCCTACCGGGTCTGTGGAGTGAGCGCTTACACCTCCGATCAATTTAAAAATGTCACTTTCACTTTTTAAAAAGTCACTGGAGGCTCACCTGCAGATCATAAATGGATCTGCAAATTAAACGTGGAGAAAACAATCTTTTTCACTAAGGAAATGTTAACATTAACCAAGCATCAGTGGTGACACACACACACACACACTTATCAGATTCTGCGAGCTATGAAGCTTGTCTATGCGGGTTTGTTACACTTCAGGAGTAATTACTCACCTATCATACTTGCAAAAATCCACTGTTTTCCTCCGGTAGTTCTGTAATCCGGTATAATATTGACGAACATTCACCTCAGACACAACCCACCATTCACCAAAACAATACGCTTAACTTCCTATTTTGAAGTTCGTTCCAGTTTTTTTTTTTTTTAAACAAGTTGTTCAAATTTGTTAAATACAGTCAGCACAAAAATATCAAAAAGCAAATTAAGTTCAGGATTGGGTCAAAAGAAAATGTTTAAACAAAAAACACTAAACTGACTCCCTTACTGGCCAAAAACTAGAGAAAACGTAATGTGTTTGTGTCTGAGTTTGTGTGTGTGTATGTGAGAGAGAGAGAGAGACCATACACAACATGTCTCACCATAACTATGTATTATAATATTATCGAAGGTGATGGTTTCCCTCCGTACAGTGGCGACCCAAGCCATCTGACGCCTCTTGGTGATTTCAGACACCTTGTGTTTTTTTTCCAAGTACGAAAATGTTGAAAACTAATATGATTCACGAGACGTTTGCCCTGTCGATCATGAAACCATTACAGCAGTTCACAATACAGCAATACTGAACCATTTTCCAAAAAATAATCAAAATTAATGACCAAATGACCAACGTTACCTAATGCCTACTATACAGTACATCTACTTCTGTACCGCGATTCCCACAATGCATTGCGACGTGACGCAACGATCCCGACCTCTATTGTCACTTTGGATAAAAGCGTCTGCTAAATAAGACGTAACAATATTATTGGTTTCTGCTGTCTTTTGTTTGTCTACGTGCTGCTCGCGGAGTAAAATTATCACTTCACAATAAATCATATTTGTTTTGCAACGAATATCTTAAAATACTTTATCAAATTTTATTCTTTTAATTCATAACTGTTACTTTATGTCCTAACTAGTCTGTAGGAAAGGCAGGCTGTGACGTCACTGGCGGAGAGAGGGGGCAGTTGCTCAACCTCTCCAGAATGTGTACAGGTGAGATTTGTATAAAAAAAAAAGCAGATTGACTATCTTAAGCTGCGGTAGGGAACTTTTGACGCTTTAGCGGTTAATAAACAGAACTGCTTGCGTCTTGCGGAAGAACATCGTAGCCGGAACTACTTCTCTCTGTTTATGTCTATGAAGAATCACAAAGGTACTGGGTTACTCCGCCGCGGTACCCCCGAAGCAATCTAAAATAGTCCGAATATAAACACTTATTATAGGTGCACCCTAGTGATTCAGGACAAGCCAAAAACACGGTTTGGAAAATAGATTAATGTTGTACTCGCTTATTATATACATTTTTCTACATTTTGAACACAAACAAAGTTACGGACCGCAGCTCTGATTGGTTGTTTTTTACCGGGAGTGATGTATTTCTGCAAATGGCAATAGGACACTGGGAGGAGCCAGAGGAGCTTGATTTTTTCACAGATTATCTGTCTCTTATTTTTCATAAAATGTATGTTGTATAAAATTACTGTAGATGTAATATGTATACTCATTTAACACCTGTTTTTGTCCAACTGTTAAAAAAACAGTTATTGTTCAAATGAAGTGCAACTGAAATATTGTAAATATCATAAAATATCTTTATTTCATAAAAAAAAATTATAGATGGTCTCCCATTGGTCTCAAAGTCCTGCAGTATTTTTTAATTTCGAGTATGATTTAACAAAAATAGGTTCCTGTAAGCTATCATGTCATGTTCCCAAATTTGAAAAAGTAAAATGCCAAATGGTATTCTATTTAGAATTTATTATGAACATCAGCTTTGGGTCAAATCACCATACAGCTGTCCCCCCCACTTTTAAAATGGCTGCTACGCCCCTGGCAACGACACCCGAGCATCGAGTTAAGTCCTTCACAGCTGAAGCTCTTTCTCCTCAGATCGAGCACCACACACAAAACACGACGCGAACTCACTGTTTACACTGGAATATGTCATTATCCTACCTTCACCTCTGCACTTCCGCCTCTGACGACACGACGCTCAACTGACCAATCATAGACAACTTCCGAACTGCTAAGCCCCGCCCCGTTAGGCGCGCACATGTTTGTGTTCAGCTCGGTCCTTGTGAACTTGTAAGACGCTAAAAGAGTATTTTTTAACGTAAATCTGTAGATTTTATTATTATTATCAAGTTAATAGAGGAAATAAATGTTATTATTCCTCTATCTATCTGGCTCGTGATATCCACTCTCCTGCAGAGTTTAGCTCCAACCCTAATCAAACTGACATCCCTGTGATGTTCTAAAGACCTGGGGGGTATTCCAGAAAGCTTGGTTAACTTACCATTTGATAAACTATAACCTCTGTGTTGATTTACCCCAAACAGGCATACCATGAGTATGTCGGTTCCAAAACACCTGAGAAGAGTTAGTTTAATCCAGTGGCGTAGCCACAGGTGTGCCAGGGTGTGCCTGTGCTACCCACAGTGGCAGCTGGCACACCTAAAAATAGATGCAAAAAGTTTTTATAGTCTCAATAAAAATGTTTACTAAACTTAGGTTATTGTTGTTTACTTAGAATATTTTTTCTTTTTTGTTCGCGACTCGGATGATTCAGATCGGCACTTCGGAGCCTGTTCGCGACTCGGTTGATTCAGATCGGCACTTCGGAGCCTGTTCGCGACTCGGTTGATTCAGATCGGCACTTCGGAGCCTGTTCGCGACTCGGATGATTCAGATCGGCACTTCGGAGCCTGTTCGAGCCTGTTCGCGACTCGGTTGATTCAGATCGGCACTTCGGAGCCTGTTCGCGACTCGGTTGATTCAGATCGGCACTTCGGAGCCTGTTCGCGACTCGGTTGATTCAGATCGGCACTTCGGAGCCTGTTCGCGACTCGGTTGATTCAGATCGGCACTTCGGAGCCTGTTCGCGACTCGGTTGATTCAGATCGGCACTTCGGAGCGTGTTCGCGACTCGGTTGATTCAGATCGGCACTTCGGAGCCTGTTCGCGACTCGGTTGATTCAGATCGGGACTTCGGAGCGTGTTCGCGACTCGGTTGATTCAGATCGGCACTTCGGAGCCTGTTCGCGACTCGGTTGATTCAGATCGGCACTTCGGAGCCTGTTCGCGACTCGGTTGATTCAGATCGGGACTTCGGAGCCTGTTCGCGATTCAGATCGGCACTTCGGAGAATGTTTGAGATTTTTTTTAAATTCAGATCTGGACATCGAAGCAGGAAGTGTTTGTCAAACAGTTAATTGGTGATAAATGAATATTTGGACTTGAGGCTTTTTTTTACCTGTCGATTCAGCATGTACATGGACCCACACATAAAGGTGGACACACTCTAGACGGGTGCGCGCACAGCGTTTGAAACCCAATACATGCGTCCCACAAATTGAGACTGTGTCACGCATAATCAATGCTTGCTCAAAAAGAGTTGGTCGCTATATCTGGAGTCACCAACCCGTCGATCGCGGTCGACAAGTCGATCTTGGAAGCATTTTAAGTCGATCGCGAAGATTTTTCAAAATCTGAGAAAAAAAGGTGCGAGCCTCCGCTGACTGCGCGCGCACCTCCCGAAACAGATGAAACATTTATACTTGACACAACTGTTTTAGACTGAAAACCAGACCATACAACTGATTAGACGCGGGTGCCGGTGTGATGAGATGTACTAATATCCGTATGTTCGGGGATGATTGTTTTAGGCCTGTAATTGATTGATTATTGAGGTAATAGGGATGGCAAGGTTCGCTGAAAAAACCCAAACCGTTCGGTTCACCACACAAGGTTCGGCACGCGCTTCAACTTAAATCTGACAAAGCATCTGTAATATCATCTGTAATATGGCTTGCTATAAATGGCACGTAAAAAAAAACAGGATTCAGCTAATAAATGTTTCTGTTGATGCATGCTTCGGGGCACTTCATCACACATACTATGCACCACAAGTGATGGTGAAAAAAGGGTGACATGTAAGTTTACCTCTATGATTTGTTTTCATTTTTTGTCCTGATAAATTACTATCTCTGTCACTTAAAGGCTTTTTGAACAAGATTAATTTATGTAGGCTTATTTTATTTAACTGCATATGATGTATTATTTTCTTTGATAATATTGAGAATTTAACGGGTTGTGTGTTCTTATAGATACTGATGGACGGATTGTATTATTGGACTCTCCAGAAA
>NC_039280.1:1195545-1253045 GCF_003368295.1 Carassius auratus
AGTCAGAGAAACATTAACACCCATAATGCACTGGGCTATGCTGTTGTCTATGGGGGGGGGGGGGCAGAACTATGGAAGTATGATTTGGGGACAGACTACATGAGCAAACATTAAATATCTCTCTTCTGCACATTACTTATATTGTTAACATAGAAACTAAAAAATGATCTATAACTAATAATTAAACTAACTGCGAGGCTCAGAGCAGCGCTTCTGATCAGTGCAGAGGAAGTGTGCTAGTTTCGAGGTGAGCTTATTGAGACAGGAAGGCAACATGCGGTTAGCAAAACTAAATACAGTACACACACACACACAGATTCACTGCAGGAAGTCACAACATGTTTAAAGCCTTTGTGCTGAGTTGCATGGTGTGAGATAACAACACACAGTCTGTTTCACACTCGAACACTTCTAGAGATACAGAACACTCACAACAGAAGCTTGTGCACACACACTTACTCTGCTTTAGTCAGGAACACTGCTTAGACCTCCACGGTTTTTATTTACAGCTCGTTATACACACTACACACTAACCCGAACAGAAACCTGACTTTTTTGTGTGTGGCTCAACTCATTTCTCAGTACAGATTTGTCTGTAAAACATGTTCTCTCTCTCTCCTCATGCATCTTTCTTCCAGTGTAACACACAGAGTCTGAAGAGAGTCAGGGAAGCACTGGGTGTAAAGCACTTTCAGATGTTTATTTACAGCCTCTGTCAGTCAGAGAGGAAGCGGTGTACATACAACATAAGAGCAAACTCCCTGAGTCTTTACAGATGAACACACGCTCTGCACAGACAGGAAGTGATTCTGTGACAGACCTGCGACACAAACACTGACATCTACACGTGTGTGTGTGTGTGTGTGTGTGTAGATAGATGGATGGTGCATACAGACACACAAACACAGATGGAGACAAAAGATCCATAGGAACACGAGACACGGTCAGTTGTGCAACACATTCAGGAAGACAGCTGCGGTTCTCCTACAGATTCAGGAGTGATTAGACTGAGCACTAAAGACATCTTACTTCATCTACATTATATTTACAGTGAGATCCACATACGACACTAATGGAGGATCTGCGTTACTCAGGAAAGCATGTAATAACAGGAATGAGCGCAGGACAGACTCACACCATCATCATCATGAATAATCGTCTGACACACACTCAGCATTTGTCCTCACACACACACACAGGTGGGAATAGATGTGAGTAGATCAGTTGTTGTGTGTGTCGGTGTGATTGTCTATTCTATGTGTGTGTGTGTGTGATCGTGTCAGTCAGTCGATCTTCTCTAGTGCTGAGAGTTCTGCATCTGTCCGTTCTGCAGGTTTCCGTCGCACTCTTCCTCGTCCTCGTCCTCCTCGCTCACCAGGAACTCCTCGGGAGGCCAGCGCAGCTCTCCGCTCTCCACCTCGCCCTCCGTTGGCTCCACCACGATCGACGGCAGACGGTCCTTCAGCTTACAGCAGCGCTCGAAGTCTGAGGGATCCGGGAAGATCTGAGCCGAGCAACAAGGAAAACATGTCAGATTATACACACACACACACACACACACACACACACGCATCTACTGACACACACACGCGCATCTACTGACACTGACACACACACACGCATCTACTGACACTGACCCACACACACACACACACGCACGCACACACACACACACACACACACACGCATCTACTGAGACTGACACACACACACACGCATCTACTGACACTGACACACACACGCATCTACTGACACTGACACACACACACACACACACGCATCTACTGACACTGACACACACACACACACGCACGCACGCATCTACTGAGACTGACACACACACGCATCTACTGACACTGACACACACACACACACACACACACACACACGCATCTACTGACACTGACACACACACACACGCATCTACTGACACTGACACACACACACACACACACACGCATCTACTGACACTGACACACACACACACACACACACACGCACGCATCTACTGACACACACACACACACGCATCTACTGACACTGACACACACACGCGCGCATCTACTGACACTGACACACACACACACACACGCATCTACTGATACTGACACTGACACACACACACACACACACATACGCACGCATCTACTGACACACACACACACACACGCACGCATCTACTGACACTGACACTGACACACACACACACACACACACACACAAATTTACTGCATTCACACGAACACAATCACACTCACATGAACCCTCGTGGACTCACACACATGCACAATGTCACACTCAAACACACACACTCACAAGCACACACTCAAACGCACTTGTGCACACACACTAACACTCTTGCACCCTAACACACTCTTACACACACTTTCACAATCACATTGACATAAACACTCACACACTGACATGCTAACACACTTGCGTACAGCACACACACATACACACTCCCTCTCACATACTGACACACATACACACACACACACACACATACACACTCCCTCTCACACACACACACAGGTTCTTCCCCTGACGTCCTGAAGTCTGGTTTCAGCTGAATTCTGGATGAAGCGTGATGTATTTTTAGCTCGGCATAATTCAGTGACATACATGGGCGGCAGGGAAACCAATAACACAATCTGGGCAACACGCCAGTGGAAAGAACATTAGTGTGTGTGTGTGTGTGTGTGTGTGTGTGTGTGTGTGAATGATGAGAAAGAAAACAGATGAAAAGAAGGACAAACAGAGCAAGGGATGTTCTATAACAGGAACTGAACCATGAGACCCTCGTCTGACCCCTGATCCATAAACAACAGCAGAGCATGAGACTAAAGATCCAAGACTAAAAATAACCATCAGCCATTAAACTCTGAACAAAACACCGAAGGAACAAGAACATCAGCCCTCTATTCTGAAGAGAGACTAAATATTTCCACAGCATCTCCTGAGATGCTTTAAGATCTCTCATGAAACTCTAGAGGAGCTCAAATGAGTTCATAAAAGGGGTTCGAATCCTCATGAACACTTGAGAAACAAACTATGGGGGAATAAAAACTGACTAAATATGTTGGGTGTGATGAACAGATGCGGTTTATTCTACAGAAAACACGGATGGAATCCAGTCATAAAGATGGATTTTACTGTATAAAACTAAATTAATTTGACAAATGTTGGATAAATAAATCAAAATTAGGGATGTGGACTTAATCAAATGGTTATATGGACTAGTGTGTGTAAGTTGGTTAAAATTGTATTAATAATAAAAATAATACAGTTTTCTAAAACCTTACTATATATAACAATTTTGTAAATCTCTATTGTGCAACACTTAAAAAAAAAAGGAATGGTTAAATTTCCATCTGAATACACTTCAAAATGTTAATTAATATCCGAAAGCTTGATGCATTTGTGTTTGATTAACAACATTTTTGATACATTTACATTCACGCATTTAGAAATCGCTTTTATCCAAAGTGTCTTACATTGCATTGATGATTTACACGGCATTAATTAATGCATTCGCACGAACCCATGACCTTAATGTTGCAAGCACTATACTGTTTGAGATAAATGGAAGAGGGGGAAAATTCCAATAAAACTTGGGATAACAAAATTGGATTTGGTGAAAAAATTTATTGAAATTTGGGAATAAATAAAAATTTTATTTAGGAAAAAAATAAAATATTTTTGGGGAGCTAGAGAAGACGGGAGCAGAGGAGAGAAGACGAGAGAAGACTAGAGAAGACTAGAGAAGACGAGAGAAGACGAGAGAAGACGAGAGAAGACCAAAAGAAGACGGGAGCAGACGGGAGCAGACGGGAGCAGAGGAGAGAAGACGGGAGCAGAGGAGAGAAGACAGGAGAAGATCAAAAGAAGACGGGAGCAGACAGGAGCAGACGGGAGAAGACGGGAGCAGACGGGAGAAGACGGGAGCAGACTGGAGAAGATGGGAGCAGACGGGAGCAAAGGAGAGAAGACGGGAGCAGAGGAGAGAAGACGAGAGAAGACTAGAGAAGATGGGAACAGAGGAGAGAAGACGGGAGCAGACGAGAGAAGACAGGAGAAGATCAAAAGAAGACGGGAGCAGACGGGAGAAGACAGGTGCAGACGGGAGAAGACGGGAGCAGAGGAGAGAAGACGAGAGAAGACTAGAGAAGACGAGAGAAGACAGGAGAAGACCAAAAGAAGACGGGAGCAGACTAGAGAAGACGAGAGAAGACTAGAGAAGACGAGAGCAGAGGAGAGAAGACGGGAGAAGATCAAAAGAAGACGGGAGCAGAGGAGAGAAGACGAGAGCAGACGGGAGAAGATGGGAGCAGACGGGAGCAAAGGAGAGAAGACGGGAGCAGAGGAGAGAAGACGAGAGAAGACTAGAGAAGATGGGAACAGAGGAGAGAAGACGGGAGCAGACGAGAGAAGACAGGAGAAGATCAAAAGAAGACGGGAGCAGACGGGAGAAGACGGGAGCAGAGGAGAGAAGACGAGAGAAGACTAGAGAAGACGAGAGAAGACAGGAGAAGACCAAAAGAAGACGGGAGCAGACTAGAGAAGACGAGAGAAGACTAGAGAAGACGAGAGCAGAGGAGAGAAGACGGGAGAAGACTAGAGAAGACGAGAGAAGACGGGAGCAGAGGAGAGAAGACGAGAGAAGACGGGAGCAGACAAGAGAAGACTAGAGAAGACGAGAGAAGACGGGAGAAGACGGGAGCAGACGGGAGCAGACGGGAGAAGACGGGAGAAGAAGGGAGCAGACGGGAGCAGACTAGAGAAGACGAGAGAAGACAAGAGAAGACTAGAGAAGACGAGAGAAGATGGGAGCAGAGGAGAGAAGACGGGAGAAGATCAAAAGAAGACGGGAGCAGACGGGAGAAGATGGGAGCAGACGGGAGCAAAGGAGAGAAGACGGGAGCAGAGGAGAGAAGACGAGAGAAGACTAGAGAAGATGGGAACAGAGGAGAGAAGACGGGAGCAGACGAGAGAAGACAGGAGAAGATCAAAAGAAGACGGGAGCAGACGGGAGCAGAGGAGAGAAGACGAGAGAAGACTAGAGAAGACGAGAGAAGACGGGAGCAGAGGAGAGAAGACGAGAGAAGACGGGAGCAGACTAGAGAAGACGAGAGAAGACAAGAGAAGACTAGAGAAGACGAGAGAAGACGAGAGAAGACTAGAGAAGACGAGAGAAGACGAGAGAAGACGGGAGAAGACGGGAGCAGACTAGAGAAGACGAGAGAAGACAAGAGAAGACTAGAGAAGACGAGAGAAGATGGGAGCAGAGGAGAGAAGACGGGAGAAGATCAAAAGAAGACGGGAGCAGACGGGAGAAGACAGGTGCAGACGGGAGAAGACGGGAGCAGATGGGAGACGACGGGAGCAGAGGAGAGAAGATGGGAGAAGACTAGAGAAGACGAGAGAAGACGGGAGCAGACGAGACCCTAAAGACACTTTATATGTTACCCTTGGGAGATATCATCAGGCAACATGGTGTTAGCTTTCACTGTTATGATACTCAGATCTATATTTCTTCGCGGCCCGGTGAAACCGAGCGGCAACCTCCCGCTCTCTCTCGTGAAGCAAATAAGGAAGTGACTAAAACTGCAATTCATCGACCGGCCGCTTGAGGCTGGCTGCAGAAGAGAGTCAGTCCCATACACTCCCCATGTTAAAATGCCCAACTTTACAGCAGAAAAAAACATGTTTACAGCCTGGTTTAAAAAATGAGTTTGGTCTATATTGCTAATTTTGTCCTTCATGACAACTGTGAGGGGTGTGAATGTTTTTAGAACTCATCCGTTTAAATTATATTAAGCCTTAAAATTCTGCATAATTAAGGGCGTGGCCACTTGAGTGACAGGTGGATTGCCGCTGCTGACAATGCCGTCGCGCTAGGTGGGCGTGGCTTCAGCAATCAGCTCCCGCCTTTTTGGCCATTTTTGATTATCCGGGAGAGTCACGCGGTGATGTGCTGCCAAGATGGCGACGGCCCGCTCTGCACACTTTAGGCTTCAAAACCGCTAATGAGGAGTCTATGGGTGACGTCACGGACACTACGTCCATATTATTTTACAGTCTATGGGTGAAACACACTAATTTGAAAAACTAATGGAATGCATAGTCGATATAAAAAACTGGATGACGAGTAATTTCTTACTGCTAAATTCAGAAAAAACAGAGGTGTTAATCATAGGGCCTAAAAACTCTGCTTGTAATAACCTAGAACACTGTCTAAGACTTGATGGTTGCTCTGTCAATTCTTCGTCATCAGTTAGGAACCTAGGTGTGCTACTTGATCGCAATCTTTCCTTAGAAAGCCACGTTTCTAGCATTTGAAAAACTGCATTTTTCCATCTCAAAAATATATCTAAATTACGGCCTATGCTCTCAATGTCAAATGCAGAAATGTTAATCCATGCATTTATGACTTCAAGGTTAGACTATTGTAATGCTTTATTGGGTGGTTGTTCTGCACGCTTGGTAAACAAACTACAGCTAGTCCAAAATGCAGCAGCAAGAGTTCTTACTAGAACCAGGAAGTATGACCATATTAGCCCGGTCCTGTCCACACTGCACTGGCTCCCTATCAAACATCGTATAGATTTTAAAATATTGCTTATTACTTATAAAGCCCTGAATGGTTTAGCACCTCAGTATTTGAATGATCTCCTTTTACATTATACTCCTCTACGTCCGCTACGTTCTCAAAACTCAGGCAATTTGATAATACCTAGAATATCAAAATCAACTGCGGGCGGCAGATCCTTTTCCTATTTGGCGCCTAAACTCTGGAATAACCTACCTAACATTGTTCGGGAGGCAGACACACTCTTGCAGTTTAAATCTAGATTAAAGACCCATCTCTTTAACCTGGCATACACATAACATACTAATATGCTTTTAATATCCAAATCCGTTAAAGGATTTTTAGGCTGCATTAATTAGGTAAACCGGAACCGGGAACACTTCACATAACACCCGATGTACTTGCTACATCATTAGAAGAATGGCATCTACGCTAATATTAGTCTGTTTCTCTCTTGTTCCGAGGTCACCGTAGCCACCAGATCCAGTCTGTGTCCAGATCAGAGGGTGCAGACGGGAGCAGATGAGAGAACGGACAAGAGAAGAGACAAGAACAGACGAGAGAGAGCAGAGGAGAGCAAATCTTACCTGGAAGGTCAGGCGTTCTTTGCTGGGACTGAGCCTCATGTTGTCCATTGGTGTGGCGCTGATCATCACGTCAGTCATCACGGCACACGCTACACGCTCAGCTGCACAGAACACAATACACACACACACACACACACAGTTACTCTCAATGCATTCCCATCATCAGCTAAGTCTCTGCTAGATTTGAAAGATCAGATCGCCCTACGTTTGAGAAGGACGAAGAAATCATTCTGCAAGTGTCTCACAATAAAACAAACTCCAAGCAGTGCCTTGCATCGAGTGAATATGTTTCGTACCGCACAGGCGTTTGCACGGTAATTGCTTTCTGAGCACAACAACATACAGGAAGCCCTCTGGTGATGCCTCCTAAAACACAGCTTCACTCTTCACCACAGTGGAAACCACCAAACCATCAGATCTTCTGCATCAACACTGACTCTCTCCCTGCAAAGCATGCTGGGATCCAGAAATCCCCTGTCCAACCAATGCCAATAAACGTGACTCATTCGCTCCAGACGCAAACGGATGAAGTGAACATCCATCTGACTCTCGTTAGCTCACTGAACTGATCTTCAGCAGGTGAGAATCAAGCAAAGGGGATCGTGGGATGCTAAAGATGATTGAGATTCCCTCATCCATGAGCCAAAAACACATTGCATAACAGTCAACACATTACAGCAAGACAACGTCAGCGGCTTCACCCATCATGGGATAATCCCAAAATCTCCCAACTGAGTGAAAATGTACAAGCTTTAATTTCACTAATGACCAATTCCACAGGAGTGTGTGCGACCACCGATCGGATCACAGTCATAGTGAAAGTGTGCAGGGGCGTGCATGAGGCGTACAGTGCAGATGCACCCAAACTTTCCACTGCCTCGGCTTCAAAGAGTCACCACACTGTGAGCGAAGAGCTGCTCACGGAGAGACTTTATATCTGCTTTAATGTGAGGTCGAGTCAATAACAGAATCAATGATTGATGACTTTTAAAAATAAATGAGTAAATAAATAAATAGAGCTCTAAAAGTGTCTCTGTTCAGATCAAGTCAGTTCAGATAGGGCTGCATAATAAACCATGTTTTAACAGTGAGCACAGTTTCTCTCTCAGAATCATCTGTGGTATCTGTCCAGCTGAACATGCTAACAAGCCTCCATAAGCTTTTATTTATTTACTCATTTATTTTAAAAAATCATTTTTTATTCATTCATGGTTGCAGTTGCAAAACTTTTGTCATTTTTAGCACCGTTTTTCATTATCTATATTGTAGCTTTATTTTTATTTCATTTTCAATTTCAGTATTTTAGTCAAACTGAATTAAAATGAGAAATACTTTTGAAACAAAATATAAAAAGCTTTTTATTTCACCTCATTTATGAATCAAGTAATGATGATTTTTTATTTATTATTATTATTGTTTTAATTCTATTTTTTAGATGTCAAGACCCCCCCCCCATCAGAGTTTACTGATGTCTGTGACCTTTATATCTCCCTGTCATTATTTACATTGATGCTTTCAGCAGATGCTTTCATCCAATATGATGGATGCTCATAATTAACCCTGATCAATATTATGATCATCATCTGAATACATCACAACAGTGGAACACCCGACACACACTTCACATCGCTTCTATATTGACTCCGAATGTGTGACTGGATTCGATGTCGGAGTTTCTCAGATCTCCGGGATCAGGTCTGACAGTGTGTATTTTTTTGTGTTTATTTGAATGCAACAAGTTCATATCAGACTCAAACTTTCCACCGCATAACGAGTTCAACATCAGTCCGCAAAACCAAACTAGATCAGTGTCAGAGTCAGTGATGAGTCTGATCCACTTCATTAACCTTCTGTCCGAGAGAAAAACATCCTGATCCACTTCTCTAAACGTGAAACACAGGTTTGATAAGACAGAAGACATGAGAAGGAAGCGCTGGCAGTGATCTTTCAGCAGAACGTCTAAACATCCTGCTCCGAGAAGAAGAACAGAACACACAGATCACAGAAGAGAGGAAGAGAGAGTCCAACTATCCACCTCCGGCTGAAACAATCCAGACGAGAGGACGACAGAAGCACGGCTCAGACTCATCTGATCAACACCTCGGAGTCTCAGATTAGTGTTTCAGCATCATCCCAACATTCAGCAGCGCATCACAGAAATAACTGACAGTTTCACAGAGCTTCACACAGAAAACATCTGGGAGAGCTTCTCTCAGACACGCTCCTGTGCTTTAGGCTCAGCATCTCATCACTAGCCTCAAATAAGTGACAGGATTCATCTTCCACACCACGAGCCAAACCCAAAGACCCTGGCGAGGGGATAACCAGATTACCCAGAGTGCATCTGTGCTGCGTTTAGGGGTTTTTAAGCTGTTCATGTTCAGAGGATCATCAGACACCTCATCTAACCCTAGAACACATAAAACCAGCTCATTTCGTTTAATCACAATCTCAATATTATCATTATTCACCGTCTGTTTGATTACGGGTAATTACTAACTGCATGATTCTTACTGTACTCTACACTAATAACCTACTCCTAGAAATATTGTAGAAATTGAGATTTACTGCAGAGCTGCTTTGCAACGACTGGTTTTGTGAAAAGCGCTATACAAATTAACTTGAACTAAACTGAATCATGACTGATCTGACGTCTGTGATTCTCTGAATTATGATATTCCTCGTATGACAAAATCACCAGAGCTTTGACATCAAATCAGTCTGAAAACACAGAAGCAATGATGTAAGCACTTCACTGTAGAACACCAGCAAACCAATCCAGCGGAGTCTGTGTGTAGAGCATCGTTTATCAGCTATGATTCTGCTTCTTATCAATTACATTATTAGATTCCAGTGCGGTGAAAAAACATGAAGTCAGATTTCTTCTGTGTCTCTCTTTGCTAAACATTGAATAACTGCTGAACTCCATGAGCTAAGATCAGCCGTCTCGATGAAGAGCTTGTGTGTAGAATAGAGAAGGATTCTGAATAAATGAAGGGTTTTTTATTTAATGAAGGTTGTGTTTCTCTCAGATTCTGAAGAAGATTATTAGACAACTAAACTAAATCTAATTTCTGAATGAATGACTCGAGATTCACGTGTTTCATTACTGGACAGAGACTCTATTGTCTTCTGTAGAGATGCTTTACAGCTGAAACTGTTTTTGTGTTATAACTGATGAACTTTGCAACTGTTTTGCTCTGATTATTAATATGAAGCGGTTTTGAAACGAACTGTATTGTATGAAGCTCTGCAGAAATGAATGTGATTTGACTCAATGAGCTCAAACACTGAAACTAAAACAAAACAATGATGATTCAGAGAGTGTGTGTGTGTGGATGTCTGAGGAAATACCCTGGTATCAGTCCCAGCAGCACAGAAGAGTCATCAGGAGCACAGGTGTGTTTGGAGAAATACACAACAATACAGTTATACATTTCTCTTTTAGGACAAAAATCATTAGGATATTAAGTAAAGATATGTTCAATTAAGGTATTTTGTACACTTCCTACCGTAAAAATATCAAAACGTAATGTTTGATCAGTAATATGCATTGCTAAGAACTTCATCTGAACAACTTTAAAGATGATTTTCTCAATATTTTGATTTTTTTGCTCCCTCAGATTCCAGATTTATAATAGTTGTATCTCAAACAAATATTGTCCTCCGAACAAACCAGAAATCAATGGAGAGATGATTTCTTCAGCTTCAGATGATGCATTAATCTCAATTTCTCAAAAAACTGCGCAAGTGTTTCTCCACGCGATCTCTTCTTGTGTGGGACACATGTTAATGGATCAGACATGACTCTGCGCTTTATGACGAAGCAGAACTCTTCAGTAATGATCAACACTGCTGATGTGATCTGCATCTGAGACAGCAGGAGAGAGAGAGAGAGACAGCAGTGATGGAACAGATTCCGAGAGAACGCGATTCATGACGGAAGGTGACCTTTGATTCTTCAGACGAATGAAGAAGTGAGTCAAACTGACCGTGCAGCGCTGAGACTGATCAGACTGATGAGTTACACACTACTGACAAACACGCGATCACAGAGCTGCCGAAAACAGGGAGACGCATGAAAGCAGCTAATGTATGAGTTTGAGAGAGAAGCTCACCTGCGAGCTCATCAGCAGACCCGCACACACGCGTTTATCCCGCTGCTGCTCGATGGAAATATCGCTGATCTCCGTCACACGACACACTCTCCTCCAGCTGCTCGATCTGCACATGAGCGCCTGCGCATGCGCTCTTATACAGGAGGCGTGGCCGACCGCGGGAGCCACGCCCACACCGGACCTCGCTCTCTGTGACCTCACGCTGGTCAGTGAGTGGACACGAATATTTATAATTAAACATATATATATATATATATATATACTTTTTTCCTTTAGTTTAATTGTCTGTAATATCATTAAAATCGCATACTCTATACAGATGTCACGCTGTTGGAGTTTATGAAGTATTTACACACGCTTAGCTATATATAAAAAAGAGTAATTGAAAAAATATATTTAAATGAATGCTTAAAAAACAAATTAATTAAAAAAAGTGCCAAGGATATACTATACACAGAAAAATAAGTGGCATAAATAAATAGCATATTAACCACACATATAATAAGCCAACAAATAAAAAAATAATAATAATAGAATTATCTAATTCCTTAAATACCACAGAACAAAGAGGTTTCTCACTGCTGAATGTATATATTATAAATGAAATATCCTATAATCAAGAGATTGATCATGCAAGCTCTCTATGTCTTAGTTTAAAAAGTAACTCAAATATTCGAAAAGCCAAAATGATGAAAAATCCAAATATTAGTAAAAGAAAGTTACACAACTCTTTGTCATGTATTAATCTAGAAAGCTCCCACCATAACCTCTTTGTATTTTGACAGTGCCAGAAAATATGAGTGATAAATGTTAAATATGTCTGTTCATTTGGCCATTTGATAAGCGAGTTATTATGTTTGATTACTAGATTGAGAAAGTATTCCTTCATGTTATATTTAGTGTCACTCGTGTCCTGAACAAGTTAGTCTAGTCAGGACTTTGTAAACTGAGTTGCAGGTCAGACTGGATCTAAAGGTCAGACTGGTTCCTCCAGGAGGTGTACTGCTGGGTTCTTCAGGGTTCTTCAGGCTCAGTCTAACACAGGGCTGTGTCTGTGGCCTACAGCGCCATCTGCTGGCACTCCAGTGAAAGTGACTACATTACATCAGCTGATAACCTCCATCTCGAGTCAGACAGAACAGATACAGCTCGAGGAAGAGCAGAGGAAAGATAAGAGAGGACACAGAGTAGGACACTAGGGGACATGTCCCTGTAAGAACTCGATTAAACAATGAAATAGATCTGTGTTGTGATTTCAGGTCAGTGTGCTAGATTACTTACAAACTGTGGTCTGTCACTGATTCCTAATTACATGACACAAATATGAAGTTAACATCATAATCCATTACATTACTTTTTAGGTAAAGTGAGATTACCCTTTTTTTTTTCTTTAGCTGTTTTTAAGACACTTTGCACTTCTTTTAGTTCTGACTCTAAAGGCTGCTGAGTGTAATTTGTCTCCAGACCGAGCACAGAAATCATTAGAGGGAGTGTTTTAATGATCCTGTGAATGCAGAATCAAATTGAATCACACTGAATTTAACTGTGAATCAAATTTAATTTAATTGTTCCCAATTTTGCAAAAATAGTTCATTAATCGACTCAAAAACCTATGAATCGTGAATCAAATCAAATAGCTGAGAAAAAAAATCTAAATATTGAGAAAATCATCTTTAAAGTTGTTCAGATGAAGTTCTTAGCAATGCATATTACTAATCAAACATTATATTTACGGTAGGAACTTTACAAAATATCTTCAAGGAACATTATCTTTACTTAATATCCTAATGATTTTTGTCATAAAAGAGAAATGTATAATTGTGACTCGTACAATGTATTGTTGTGTATTTCTACAGATATACGTCTGTGACACTGATGACTCTTCTGTGCTGCAGGGACACTGATATCTGGGTGAACTGTCACTTTAAGAGCCTCTATGAACTCTGTCTCTGTGTTTGCGGTCGTGTAGATGTGTTCACATGAAGGATTCTGGGTTCTCCAGTGTCTCGTCACGTGTTTTATCCCTGGTTTGGAGCTGCGTGTGATTTCTGAGAGCTGTATTGAACAGGTCACGTATACTGATGGGAAAGTTATGCATTACAAAGTTGCATTACTCCTAAAAAAGTAACGAATTATGTAACCTGCTTTTTATGTAAAGGAATGCATTACGTTACATTTGAATTACTTCTTAAATCTGAAAAAAATGTTATTTTACAGCTGTAAAAGCCCTTTCTCTCTGAAAGTGTAGTGAATGTGTCTCAGGCTGAAGGAAGTGTAAGTTCTGGTCTGTAGAGTAGAGAGAGCAGCTCAAACTAATCACATGAAGAAGAAACAACAACACTGTGCACAACTACAGTCAGACACACATCTGTTATTGATGTATAATCAGATCATCGAAGGTCCGTAGCAAAGATTTTAGTTTATAAAAGTGTATTAAATACATAAATGATATTTGTCTTATTTAACATATTTAATTATTGCAGGTTTGTATCATACTCTGAGTTTGCATGTGACTGTTTTTATTGATTTTGAGGAACACTAATTGTGTTTCTGAGTAAACACATGTTCATATTGAGTCTAGATCTACAGTGAGATCATGTTCACACACAACACTCTGATCTCTGTCTCCATGGCAACACCAGAGCTGTCACTCAACACATGAGAAACAAAGTAACTGAAGATACTGGAGTAACTCAGATATTTCCTTCTGAATTAAAAAGTGATGTGTTGCTTTACTAGTGACTTTAAAACTTCTGAATGTTGTACCTTTGCATGTTTTGAATCTAAAGTATCTAATAGCATTTAATAGCACTCTTCTTTCATGCTTACACATGCAGTTGTGTTTATCCAGTGCAGGATGAGTGTGTGAGTGTGTGAGTGTGTGAGCGATGAGCCGGACGCGTCTTCAGCTGACCGTGTGCTTTATTACAGTGATGAGAGTTAAAGAAGAAGTCCACTTCCAATATAACATTTCCTGATGAAGTTACTCGCCCCGTGTCATCAGGATCTTCATGTTTGGTCTTCAGTCACAAAGAAGTTCAGTTTTTTGAGGAAAGCGGTCCAGGAGTTTTCTCTACATGACCCCAGCCGAGGATTCAGGGCTTGTGCAGTGAAACACTGCTCATCTTCTTTAAAGAAATACACTTTAACCACAAATGTGTCTCTATTAGCTGATGTTGGCAAGGTGAACGCACTGACCCAGTGTTTTAATAAAGCCATCGTGCAGAAACAGTCATTGCTCTTCACAGAGAAGGTCAAACAAAGTCTAGTTGGAGGAGAACAGGAGATGATGAGAGTTTCTAAACGAAGAACTAACCACACATGAGCTTTCCAACAGGATTATACAATCTGTGTCGACACGCATCGCAGAGCATTTGTGTTTAAAACTGTATAGATATGAACTTTTTCAGAAAATTCACTGGATAAGACTCTTATTCCTCGGCTGGGATCGTGAGAAGCTCTTTAAAGCAGCTGACCATCACTGACCATCACTGAAGTCTGGAGAAGAATCCTGGAGTGTTTTCCTCCAAACCTTCCTTTCCCTGTGACTGGTCAGACCTGAGGAAGGATGACGCAGGGTGAGGGACTGGTGTCTCAGGATCTGGCGGCTGCAGACGGCAGGTTGATGAAGCTCTTCATGGGAGGCAGCGGTCTGATCTTGCGTCCGGCCCAGCCGCCCTTCCTCTGCCACAGGCCACTGCTCGGTCTGATGCCCAGCCAGCGGTTCCGGCCCGCCTTCCCAATCACACGCTTGTTGTGCTCCACATTAGACACTCTGCCGACCGTCACCATACACGTCTCCAACACCTAAGGACAGAAGCAGAGCCGAGCTGAGCTCAGACCGCACCGAATCTCAACCCAACCTGAAGACTAAAACCTGTCCGGCCAAACCTCACCTGGATCTGATGTTTGGACGGGAGCTGGACGATGGCCGTGCCGTTGACCTTCCGCAGCAGCACTCCACACGTTCCTGCACACACACACACACACACACACACACACACTGATGAGCAGCACACTCATTATCAACATTATCACACACTCCCCAGCATCATCTGGACACAGGAACAAACCGATCTGATGTGGCTTTATCTCAGAATGATGCAGAAGTAAAGTGGACATGTGATAATCACTGTTTCTCACGCTCTACAGAAGCGTGCTGCAGATTTACACAGCAAACACATGCGTGTGCATTTACAGAGCGTTCCTTCACCGCATGATTCAGTCTATTAAATACATTTACAGTCATCATAAATATGATGTGGGGCAGAAAATTTATAAATTCATATCACCTCATATATTTAATCAATTTCACACAAAGAGTGACATTTTTCTCCAAAAAATTACCATACGTGATGTAATTTAAAGTGAATTAAGAGACTTAGATAATGCACACTTATAGAAAAATGGCTTTATAAAGGTAAAAATGCCCATAAAATGTAAAAAAAAAACAGTTTAAACTTATTGGAAAAGACGAATTTCTGTCTGAGTGAGTGGATCATCACACAGAATATGAAGAATATCAGCACACTTCATGAGTCAGCAGGGAACATGGAGAAGTGTGAGGTCAGTAGTGCACACTATCTAGGGCTCCTGTGGGGTTAGTGCTGTACCTGCGGCGCGGATGTACTGCGCTCCCTTCCCGGGGAACAGCTCCAGATTATTGACCAGCGTGCCGACAGGAAGTGCCCCCAGCGGGTGAGAGTCTCCCTCTCTGGCCAGCACTGCCATGCGTCCGATGGCTCCAGATGTGCGGATCACGTCTCCAGCCTCCATGTGCTCTGTGGCGATGATCCAGCGCTTGCGGCTCCCGCCGGCCACCAGAGCGATGTCTGCGGACCTGACGGAGGACAGACACCAGTGAGGGGCGGAGCGAGCGGTCAGGACACCACCAGGACCTTCACTGACCTGCAGGGGTCGTATCTGACCTCCATCACCTTCTCCTCGATGGGCTGCTGCTCTTTACCAGCTTCATAACGCAGCCGCTGGAAGTCGATCATACGATAGCGCTGCTTGTGTCCTCCGCCGATCCGCTGTGTGATGATCCTACCTGCAGACAGCAGAAGAAGAGCTCACTACATCAGCACCGGCCCCAGCACTGACAGATCTTACACTTCCTGTTCCTCTACAGAGGGGGCTCGGCAGGAAATGGGTTAAGGTTCATTAGTCTGACCGGTGTAGTCTCGTCCTCCGGTCTTCTTCACGCCGATCGGTCGCACGGTGTATTTGTCCCTCTGTTTCCACAGGCTCCGGTTCTGCAGGTCACACGCGCTCGTCATGAAGCCGCGACTTCCGGTCACAGCAGCACAGACACCGGAAGCGACCGGGAAACCGGCGATCTGAGGACACGGAGTGTAAGATCAGGTGTGAGGTGAGGACTGATGAAGAGGAGGATGAAGATCTCACCTGAGAGGAGCCCAGAGACAGAGCCCTCAGTGCGCATGACAGCAGACCGACGCTCATCACTGCAATATCACAATAACACAGAGAATAGATCACTATAATAACACAGCGATACAGAGAACAACTCATGAAGAATCGTGATAATACATCTAATAAACCACAGAGTCACAGCAGCACGCTTTAAACCGGTTCTGTGAAGAAGCGAACGGATTGATCTGCAGTATATCTCTGATGGAGCACTGATATAAACTCACCGAGACTCTTCTGTACACTCTAAACACTGATGTTTATGTTCTCTCACTCTAAACACTGATGTCCTTCAGCGATCACACACACGCCGCGGGTCGCGCTCGGGTGACGTCACACGCTCGCCGCCGCAACTGCTCAGATCCGCCAATCACAGAACGCTCTTCTTTTTCTTCTGTAACGTTTAATCGCGGTTAGCAAACCAGCTTTGGTGTATATTCCGCCACCTACTGGGATGGAGTGTGAGGCATTGCTATCTGACATAAACCGGAGAGGAAGAAAAAAAAATTACTAAGTGAGGAAACCCCACCTAAGTTACCCTTTCTAACTTTCTATATTCTCTTATATAAATTAGTTGCTTTCAAAAAAAAACAAAAAAAAAAAACAAGAACTTCACATCCTTTGAAAGAACTATTAAGCATATTCGGCAAAGTTAAAGAATTTATACCAACAGAAATGAAATCGTTCCCTTTCATATGCCATTCAATTGATTATTACATGCTCTACAGTTTCTGGAAATCCACATTTATTGCACTGACCAGAACCCTGTTTCCCTGTCATTTGAAGTGATTTGTTGAGGGCAGAATGACCAGTTCTTAGACGAGAAATTACTATCTTCCTTTCTGTTGCCATAACTAATTCTAACTAAACCAACTTGTTTTTGTATTTTATACAGATGTCAACCTTTATTTCCTCTATCCCACCTCTCCTGCCACATATTTTTAATAGCGGTTTTAATTCAACTTTTCATTTCAGATTTACCCAAAGGTATTTCTAAATCAATAACATTGTGTTTAAGGGCATGTTTGGCTATCTTGTCCACTTCTTGTTACCCTCCACACCAACAACTACTATCGCTTTAGGAACTTGATTTTGTTTATCCTTTATATTTTTAAATATCTGGAGATCCACAGAAGGCACTGAGAAAAACCAAGGTGAAGATACTGGCAATGCTACTGTATGACTAATATTAACATTATTAATAGCTATTTGCTGAGTTTGCTTTTCTATTATCCATCCAAAGCTTTTAACCTGTGATTGTTCATATTCCCAGCAGTCTCCCAAAACATATTTAACTGGATGGATCCATGGGCATCTCTCCCATTTCTACCTGCAGTGATGCTACAGATGTTCTAACAGCTGATCCATATTATCCTTCGATAATCAATGGATGATCTAATTAATGCACAATGTACTCTCTTTAGTGAGTGTCTTGTGGCACCCCAGTCCAGTCCTGCCAAACATCTCAACACATTAACTCCTTTCTTACATTTATCGATTACCTTTTGAATATGTGCTCCAAATATTAGCTTTGAGTTCATCCATACTCCTAAATAATTAATAATAGACACTTGATCTAAAGTTTGCTTATATAACTTTCATTTAACTTCAAGGGATTTCCTCTTTTTTGAGAAACAAATTACTTGAGTTTTTGCTACTGAAAGAGGAAATCCCCACTGGTTAGTCCAGCTTTCAACAGTATCTATTGCTTTCTGCATTTTCTTCTCTAAATATCTTAAATTTCTTCCTCTTACCCATAAGGCTCCATCATCTGCATATAAAGACCTTCCTATTTCTGATCCTATTTCCATTTTTTTACCTATTTTGTCACAGTATTCTTTCCAGTACTTTCTTTTAGCTGCACGTATAACTTTCAATTTTGATGCTCTTTATATAAAAACATCAAATGAATATGATTTCCTTACTTTCTTTAAAAATCTATTCCTTATTTTAATTACCTAACTACACTCAACAGTCCACATTGGTTTATTTTTTTCTTCTTTAATCCACCTATACTTTTTAGTACTTCCTCTGCAACTTTACAAAGACTTTCACAGATTTTAATGTTATATTGCTACAAGGATGGGAGCCGAAATGAAGCGGCTCTTGAGGTTGGTAAATGCAGTCTCGGCTGCACCCGACCACCTGAACGGAATCACACATAAACACGCGTGGAAAACGAAATTAGAACTAGCTACTAAATTAGTTAAGAATGCCTATACATATACAGCTATGAATACAGCTATGATTCACGAACCCCAAACTGACTCAAATGATTCGCGATCCCGCTCCGAACTCCCGAACTGACTCAAATGATTCGCGATCCCCAAACTGACTCAATTGAAAACTAGCCTCTTGGCTAACTCTGGCATATTTTGATTTGTCATGTTAATATGCATTGTCCTTGTAATAAACTAAACTAAATTCGCGATAACGCTCCGAGCTCCTGATCTGATTAAAATGATTCAGGCCCCGAACTCCCGAACTGACTCAAATGATTCGCGATCCCCAAACTGAATCAAATGATTCGCGATCCCGCTCCGAACTCCCAAACTGACTCAAATGATTCGCTATCGCCAAACTGACTCAAATGATTCGCGATCCCGCTCCGAACTCCCAAACTGACTCAAATGATTCGCGATCCCCAAACTGACTCAAATGATTCGAAATCCCGCACCGAGCTCCCGAACTGACTCAAATGATTTGCGATCCCGATCCGAACTCCCGAGCTGACTCAAATGATTCGCGATCCCCAAACTGATTCAAATGATTCGCGATCCTGCTCCGTACTTCCGAACTGACTCAAATGAATCACGCTCCGAACTCCCGAACTGACTAAAATGATTCGCGATCCCGCTCTGAACACACAAGAACTCTTTGACCACAGCTGCTGTGCTTCTTAATCTCTTGCAGCAGCTCAACACTGGTTTTCTCTGAGGTGGTCGGATCACATCAGACTGTGGTTAATCTTGCAGATCATGACTTATATCTACTCTTCCTCTCCCTGCAGTTTGGTAATATAAAGATTCCTCCTTTGAACTCCCACCTCTTCTGTGGGTTTTATTGTTCTGGGTCTGAATTTGGGCTCCTGGGGTCTCAAAAAAAAATTTTTCAGTGTCCAAGGTGAACTTTATGACAACACCAGTGCTGTGCTAGTTACTAAAAAATATGCATTACTGTTAAAAGTAACTTTTTAGTTATTTTTTAAATAACTTCCTTTAATGTTCCCATTAATGTGCTTTTATGCGTTATAAACACAAAGTATAACAGAAAGTAATTTTTAAACACTATTTTGATTAAGTCAGACCAGCACAAACTGAATATTGTATATCACAAGGATTTCTGAAATAAATAACAAAACACCTGAATAATATATTCAGAATCAAAAACTAAAGTGGCTTCTGCATCATAAAAGCTGTTGTGTTGAGCCCTTAAAAATGTTCATTTCACAGCTTAAGTATGAAAACTATTAACAATGGACAACATAACACAGAACATTTTGAAATAAATAAATGAAAGCAATCTGAATTATTCAGAATCTATTTCGAGAAACATATATATATATATATATTGGGATGGGACAGGCAAAAATGTTGGCGGGACCTGGAATCGTAATAACACTTTGATCCCCAACTTTCTACACAAATATAGCATACCTTTTAAATAAATAAGTATAAACTGTAGGATTATATTTTAGTTTTTAACTCAATTGTACTCGCCCTGTGTCTTTATGCTCTCCTCCTGTTTGCTTTGGTGTGGCTGGTAAAGGACAGATCGTTACCGGCTGGTCGATGTGGTAATACAGTAGCCTACATCAGGCAGTACATCCAAAAGCCCACCTATCATTCACAGTCCTCAAACATAGCTTTTCATTTAAAAGATGTATGTAGTAATAATATAACTTTACATGGCTGCTCAATCTAATGTTAACCTACAGAAATGTGCGCTATTGAAGTGTGTGGAAACTGAACAGCAGGACAGCGGTGCTCTCACTTGCTCTTAATGTAGTTTTTTAAAAATGTTATTTTATGAGCAGGAAACCTGATTTTGTTTGAGTTTTGGACAATTTTTAATTCATGTTTCAGTTTTGTGTAATATAATTTTAAATGCGTTTACAATTTTGATTTATGCTTATTATTTTTCGATCCATGACTGCGCTGTTTGTTATTTTTTAAAAAGCATTTGTTTTTCGGTTTTGTGCGTTATTATTTTACATGTGTTTTTAAATATTAGATCTTTGCTTATTATTTTTCGATCTGTGACTGCAATGCAGGGTTAGGGTTAGGGTTAGAGCAGTTAAGTTTGAACACTGGAATAATGTTTATTCATAACTGTAAGATAACCTCAGTTCTGAAGACGTTATCTCCGCCCAAATTAAAATATATTATTTTATCAGAAGCCCCTCCCCCCCAACACAATTCCACATTTATATCTCGCGATTCTGAAAAAAAAAAAAATAATAATCTATATATATATTAATATATATAATAAAGAAACAGTGAATATTATTTTCAGAGGGTTTTGTCTTGTGTCAGAGATGAAAGCCACGCCCATCTGAGGACACCGCCTGAGGAGTGACGTCATTTCTACCGACGCGGCCGCTCGTGTTCGCATGCGCAGTGTCACATCCACAGAGGACATCTTGGAATTAAAGGGGCGCCGAGCGAATCCTGACAAAAGCGACGATTCCAGGTGTGTGTTCCTCGCGCTCGTGTGTGTGTGTGTGTTACACAAGTGTGTTTATTCTGTTCCAGATGTGTGTTTGTTGATAAAGCGCGTTTGACGGTCTGTGAGTAATCATAGGAGTTTTTGGTCTGTGCGTGTGTGTGTGTGTGTGTGTGTCTGTCTGTGTGTGTGTGTGTGTGTGTGCTGCATTCATGAGCCTCACACACTCGAAATATAGTGTTCTTCACATCTAGACCGCATTTGTGATCCTTATACACTTAAAACACGCCTGTGTGCTGTCTATCTAGGGTTTCGATTTAGACACTGTGTGTGTGTGTGAGAGTGTTTATATATATATATATATATATATATTAGGGCTGTCAGTCAATTACATTTTAATTTAATTAATTACATGATGTTTCTATAAATAAATCGAATTAATCACAAAAATAAATTTCTGAAAATATACACAAGATTACAAGTAATAACAAATATATTTTGGTGTTAAATGAGAAAGTATCAAGCAGACATTACAAATTGTAGCTTTAGAAATATTTTATTTGATTCAGCATAAAATGTTTTACAGATAAATATTTAGGCTATCATAACGGGCTGTTATAAATTATGAAACATGATAGAAGATAATTTAAGATCATCTCAGTTTTGGAGAGAAAGTCACTGGTGATCAAAATACTCCTGTCCCTTTAAGAGTTCTGTAGTCGTTTGAAATACCTTCCGCTATGTTCCACTAAAGAAAGGTTTGAAACGACATGAGGGACATGATGACAGAATTATTATTATTATTGGGTGAAATATCCCTTTAATGTTTATTATTATTATTATTATTAATAATAAAATTATACTCTAAATAAGAAACTAAATCTTCCAGCAGGTGGCGGGAAATGATTCTTTCAAACAGCTGATTCATTCAGGAATGAAGTAAACGGCTCTCTGTATGAACGGATCTTTGAATCATTGATTAACTCGGTTCATTCAGAAACTGAACATCGCGGTGTTGCTCGTAGACGCTTGGGCTTTAAAGGCAATATATTCTTTGCGAAATTGGGCAAAAACACATAATAAAATATGACACTATCAACTTCTCATTTACTGAACTGTTGTATAAATCACATGTTAACTCGTGATGATACATAATGTAATATCACCGCCCTCGTGTGTTATAAATATGGGGAAAAACACATACGGGCCATTTTTCATCAATATCTTGAATTTTTCGGCATAACTGCATTTATGGAGTTGTAGCCCTGCATTATATTGATCAACAGTCAACTGTATGAAATGTAAGATGACGTAGTAGTATATTATAAATAATGTCTGTGTAACTTTATTGATATAACTAATTATAATTTTTGTCTATATACAAAAATTATAACTAATCTACATTTAACTACAAATCTATCTAGTAAAAAACATCTAGAATACACACACACACATATTATTCTGTGATTTTCCATTTTGAACTGAAGGTAATCTATATGTGAAGAGGTTCATCTCGTTCTCAAACAGAAGAATTATGAAAGCTGCATTTAGTTTGATTGTCTGATAAATCATAATTAGTGTTTATAGGTGAGTTACACAGTTAGACTGTACAGGTCTGTTACTGTAATCATGACTGGGTGTGTCCTGCGCTCGCCTGACCAGTCACTCCAGTTCTGTGTGTGTGTGTGTGTGTGAGAGAGAGAGAGAGAGTGTTAGTGTGTGTGTGTGTGTTTCTGATGTTCATGTGTAGATGAATGTCACACACAGTATTACTGATTCGGTTCGTTCACAGTTTGGTCCATTTTCAGTCAGCAGAGGAATCATGATGACATAAACTTGCATCTGTTTTTTAATTTTTAACTAAACTGTTAAACTAATGTAAACTGTGTTACTGAATAAACTCTGATTCTGGATTGAAATTAAGTATGTTACTGCTTCATACTGCATACTGGATGCTGAACAGTAGAGCAAAATCTATAATATCTTAATAATTTACTTTGAAGAGCTTAATATAAAGCATGTTTCATGTTTAAAACAACTGTATATCTCCACTGAGGGGAAACTGAGATTTTGAGTTATATTTCACACACTGAAGTTGATTATGCAGGGATTAAAACAACACTGGAGTAATTCAGCACTCGTCAAACTGAACCAAAGTTCTTTTAGGGGTTTATTCAGTGTGTTACTGTCCTGATGATCATCAGCTCGTGTGTGTGAGGAAACATCAGTGCGACGGAAGCCATATCTGATGAGAGAATGAGTAGTCAACATCTCTTCTGTCTTCCTGTCCTTAATCATGATAAAGATGATTACACAATCACATCTGACGCTCAGTAGAGCTTGAGACGGAGCGAGCGTCTCTCAATGACCTCCTCCATTAGGACAGATGCTTTAAGAGACTTTGACATGCTTCTGGTGTCAATTCTTGACTGATTTTGATTGTTTTATTCACAAAATAATCTTTCTTAAAACATTAAAACAATCCCAAAATAGATCAAGCTTTGATTTCTGCAAAACAAACTATTGCTTTAATTAGGTGTTGTTTTTTTCCCACTAATGAAAAGATTTGATCATTATCTCGCTTCCCGCTGGAGAGCTGCTCTATTACAGCTTGATTTAAGGCTATCTATTGGATAAAGTACTGTATAAATGTACGTGACATGGCTGCACCGAACTGATCAGATGCTTTCTTAACCGCTGCTTTCCCACCGCTGTCAGTTTTAGTTGTGTTTACTTCATTATTGAGAGGAACTCGTGTAGCATAGGCTCTTTCTTAAGATCATGAGATCAGTCGAGTAGTAACTCTTCCTCCTTCTGTTCTCAGGACGCTGGTCTGCTGGATCATGTCCACGATGCTGTCTCCTCGTGATGAGAAGCTGGAGAAGCTGTCGCAGGAGGAGATCATCTCCAACACCAAGCTGGTGATCCAGGGTCTGGAGGCGCTGAAGAACGAGCACAACTCCATCCTGCACAGCCTCCTGGAGACCATCAAGTGCCTGAAGAAGGACGAGGAGGCCAGCGTGGTGCACGAGAAGTCCAGCCTGCTCAGGAGATCTGTGGAGATGATCGAGCTGGGGCTGGGCGAGGCTCAGGTCAGAGGTCACCCTCCGGGTCACGCTGTACTCAGAACTGTTTCTCTTCACAATCTTTCATCAGAACATAATACCACACTCATTTCTGAATCCACCTTCATGTTCATCTGACGCAGCTGTCTCTCAGTTCTGATCCAATCATTTTGCTGCAAACAAGCAGTAGCTCCTCCCACTTTTATTCTCTATTGAGAACAACAGTTTGTTCCAGAAGGAAGTAAGTTCCAGGAGCAGGGAGATTAATAGCTTATTAACCATTAAAAGCAGACCTGCTGTGAGACATGAGGTAGTTCATCAATAGAATAAGCTGTTGTTAAAGCATTAGTGCACTTTATTTCAATTTATTTTTAATATTCGCATTTAACAGCTGAAACTACATTACCCATGATTCTGCAGACAGATGAAGCAGACTGCAACAAAATAACTCTTTAGCTCCACCCACTCCCATGAAGCACTGTGATTGACATGTCGCTCTCAAAGTACTTGTATAAATAGAATATATTTTGTAATTAAATATATGGTTTCATTACATATATGTTCAATATTGTAAAGTTCATACATTTTTCTATCACAAACGGTTTATTTTATAACCAAAGAAAAAAAAAACGTTTTATATTTTTATGTCAAATGTTTTAATAATCTTTTAAAATAATCACAGTGGAATTTAATAAAAAGTTTGTATCTGTCGTATAATAGACGCTAAAGTAAAAAAAGAATTAAAGAAAAAAAGATTAATCAAAATTAATAGCTTACAAAATAAAAATACATATTTTTGGTGTGTGTACACAAACGTATGAATTTTAAAAATATGTGTAATGCATATTTATATTTACATATAATATAAATAAATCAAATTTGACCCTTAAAAAAGTGAACCAAAGTGTCAAAGTCTTTAGTGTAAATGCCTAATGAGAAAAGTATAATTGTGACTCATACAATGTGTTGTTGTCTATTTCTACAAATATACCTGTGATACTGATGACTGCTTCTGTGCTGCAGGGACAGATATACATTGTATATTTATATATACATAAACAATCATATATTATGTAAGCACAGACTTTTATTTTGAAAGTGATTCATTGTGATTTTACAGCCCTACTGGTCTGACAATACATTTAAATACCACCAACACACATCTATACATATATATGTGTGTCACAGTGTTTGACGGGTGACCTGCAGTCATGTGACCGTGTGTGTGTGTGTGTGTGTGTTTGACCTTGTGCGTCTGACCGTGTGTGTGTGTGAGCAGGTGATGATGGCTCTCTCCAATCATCTGAACGCGGTGGAGTCGGAGAAGCAGAAGCTGCGTGCTCAGGTGAGGCGTCTCTGTCAGGAGAACCAGTGGCTTCGAGACGAGCTGGCGAACACACAGCAGAAGCTGCAGAAGAGCGAGCAGAGCGTGGCACAGCTGGAGGAGGAGAAGAAACACCTGGAGTTCATGAACCAGCTCAAGAAGTACGACGAGGACGTGTCTCCTTCGGTGAGATGCGAGCGAGAGCGTCTGATGAACACACACTGAGTCTGGAGCAGAGGATACTGACAGGAGACACGCTTTAGTCACGATTAATAGAGCTGAGGAAGAATTAATGCTGTTCGTGCTCAGTCGAAGATTACAATAAGGGCTTGTTTGTTTAAATTCTTTAAATAAAATAGTCAACATGAATAGACAACCAACAAATATTCTGAACTGCTAATCTTAATCTTTATTACAACATTCACTCTTAAAATCACTCAGTTGTATTTGTTAACATGAGTTAATGAACTGCAGACTAACAAACAAAAATTTATTATTTTATTTTATTAACATTATGAAAGATTAATAATCATATTGCACAATTAGATTTTTATTAGACAACATAAAAATATATTGATAAACTCTGTAAATATATCTTGCACGGTTGTGTGTGCTCTAATAGATGCTGGAGTTGGTGTAGTTTTCAGCTCAGAGACAGAAAGTGTGTCCTTCTGAAGTCTTTCTAGTGGTTTTAATCCAAGTATCCAGTGAACGAGCTTCTTTCATGCTGTTTCCATCCTGTAATGATGACCTTCTGCAAAGATTAATGATGTTGTTTTATCCCAGAGCTGTGGTTTTTAGAGTTTGTACAGGTCTAGAGCTCATAATTACAGTCTTTCCAGCACATCTGAGCACAACATGAACAACATGAGTCTCTCTCTCTCTCTCTCTCTCTCTGTCTGTGTGTGTGTGTGTGTGTCTCTCTCTCTGTCTGTGTGTGTGTGTGTGTGTGTGTGTCTCTCTCTCTGTCTGTGTGTCCAGGAGGAGAAGGACGGTGAGCCGCCCAAGGACTCTCTGGACGATCTCTTTCCTAACGATGAGGAGGAACACACTCAAGGAAGTAAGTGAACATCACTGCTGCTTCTCTCATGTGTGTGTCTGTAGCTCTGCTCTGACCTCTGACCTCTGACCTCTGCAGTGCAGCACCAGCACAACAGTGCGGCGGTGGCGGCGGCGCAGCAGGGCGGCTACGAGATCCCGGCGCGGCTGCGGACGCTTCATAACCTGGTGATCCAGTACGCGTCTCAGGGCCGCTACGAGGTGGCCGTGCCGCTCTGCAAACAGGCTCTGGAGGATCTGGAGAAAACCTCGGGACACGACCACCCCGACGTGGCCACCATGCTCAACATCCTGGCACTCGTGTACAGGTGAGAGGGAGATCATTACAGTGATTCACCACAGTATCACCCTCGTGTGCTGACTTCATCTGTGTGTGTGTGTGTGTGTCTCAGGGATCAGAACAAATATAAAGAGGCGGCTCACCTGCTGAACGACGCTCTCTCCATCAGAGAGAAAACCCTGGGCAGAGACCATCCTGCTGTAAGTCTTCTGTGTTTGATCTGCTCAGACTCATGAAGTGTGTCTCGTTAGGTCAGGGTTGATGGTGGTGGTCATGTGATGTGTTTTCTGCTCTTGTGTTCCAGGTTGCAGCCACTCTCAATAATCTGGCAGTGCTGTACGGGAAGAGAGGCAAGTATAAGGAGGCCGAGCCGCTGTGTAAACGAGCGCTGGAGATCCGAGAGAAGGTCAGTGCTCATGACGAACACTGAGATCTCTGCCGTGTGAGATGAGAGATAACTGACCGAGCAGCACAATGTGTGTGTGTGTGTGTGTGTGTGTCAGGTGCTGGGGAAGGATCATCCTGACGTGGCGAAGCAGCTGAATAACCTGGCGCTGTTGTGTCAGAATCAGGGCAAGTATGAGGAGGTGGAGTATTATTACTGCAGAGCGCTGGAGATCTACGAGCGTCAGCTCGGCCTGGACGACCCCAACGTGGCCAAAACCAAGAACAACCTGGTGAGTGTGTGTGAGGACGGTGCTTCTGCAGACGGTTTAAACACACGCTTGATAAACGGCTGCTTTTGCATTTTACCCTCATCATGCAAATATGAGCAGATCTCATCAGAGCGTCTGTCGTGTGTGTGCGGCTCGACTTCCTGTGTGTTATATAACGATTAAGAAGAAAGAGTGCATTCAAATGATTAAAGGGTTAGTTCACCCGAATATGAAAATTATGTCATTAATAACTCACCCTCATGTCGTTCCAAACCCGTGAGACCTCCGTTTATCTTTGGAACACAGATTAAGATATTTTAGGTTTAGTCCGAGAGCTCTCAGTCCCTCCATTGAAGCTGTGTGTACGGTCTACTGTCCATGTCCAGAAAGGTAAGAAAAACATCATCAAAGTAGTCCATGTGACATCAGAGGGTCCGTTAGAATATTTTGAAGAATCAAAAATACATTTTGGTCCAAAAATAGCAAAAACTACGACTTTATTCAGTATTGTCTTCTCTTCCGTGTCTGTTGTGAGAGGGTCCAAAGAAAGCAGTTTGTGATATCTGGTTCGCGAATGAATCATTCGATGTAACCGGATCTTTATGAACCAGTTCACCAAATCGAACTGAATCATTTTAAACGGTTCGCATTTCATCCACAAATGATTTAAGTTGTTAACTTTTTTAATGTGTCTGACACTCCCTCTGAGTTCAAACAAACCAATATCCCGGAGTAATTCATTTACTCAAACAGTACACTGACTGAACTGCTGTGAGATGAACACCGAGCCGAGCCAGATAACGAACAGACTGACTCGTTCACGAGTGAAGAACCGGTCGCATCGGTGTTCGGATCATCAGTAGTTCGATTCAATAAACCGGTTGGAGAAAATGGTTCACCGGTTCTTTTGCACTCGACGTAATGGCGTCGTTGGCGATGATTCAAGCCTTCGGTTTACCCGCGCTCATAACACTAGCACAGAATCAGTTCAGAATCAATCACCAAAAGAATCAGTTCAGTTCAGATGCTCTGTGTGTCGGTCTGCTTCACGCTGAATCACACATGCGCAGTATCATCAGCTCCTCGGTTCACGAATCGGACGCGTCTGACAGAAACCGTTCTCAACTCAAGAACACACACACACACACACACAAACACACACACACACACACACGCTCCATCTGTCCCTGTTGAGTGATCTTCATCAGCAGTGAACGCTCTCGTCTCTCCTCAGGCCTCCTGCTTCCTCAAACAAGGCAAATATAAAGAAGCCGAGGTTCTGTACAAGGAGATTCTGACCCGCGCTCACGAGAAGGACTTCGGATCTGTGGACGGTGAGAGAAAACATGATTACATTCACTTCTGTATTTCACTATCAATTATTGTGCTTCTAGAATCTAGTGGTTATGGATCAGACTTGATTTAATGAGTGTCTAAATGATCAGAGAGCATCATGGGTATTAATGATGTCACCTGTGTGTCTATTTCCAGCTGAAAACAAGCCCATCTGGATGCACGCGGAAGAGAGAGAGGAGATGAGCAAGGTGTGTGTGTGTGTGTGTGTGTGTGAGAGAGAGAGAGAAAGAGAGAGAGAGTGTGTGTGTGTGTGTGTGTGTGTGTGTGTTGATCTACTGTCTCTCACTCTGTGTGTGTGTGTGTGTGTGTGTTGATCTACTGTCTCTCACTCTGTGTGTGTGTGTGTGTGTGTGTGTGTGTTGATCTACTCTCTCTCACTCTGTGTGTGTGTGTGTGTGTGTGTGTTGATCTAGTGTCTCACTCTGTGTATATCTGATGATGTTCAGGGGAAACACAGGGACAACACGCCGTACGGTGAATACGGAGGGTGGTACAAAGCCTGTAAAGTCAACAGGTAACACACATTCAAACACACACACACACTCACACAGGCAGCAAACAGCAGACACACACTGTCTGAATGAATTAGGACTGAATCACAAAAGGTATCAGTCCTTTTTTGGAAGCAGATTTGATCAGTGATGATGTGTTTGTGAATCTGGTGTGCTGATGTTAATGTAATTTTTCTCAGGTCAGTATACGTTCATTTTCATGGTCAGACTAAGATTTATCAGGGTCTGGTGTCTCCTGCTGACTCTTCTAAACATTGATAGAGAATAATCACATCAATGCGTCTGTAAAAACAGTGAGCTTGTCCAGACAGAGTGAATGAGTCAGTCTGAAGAGCTGATGTGTGTGTGCAGCCCGACGGTCAACACCACGCTGAGGAACCTGGGAGCTCTGTACCGCAGACAGGGCAAGATGGAGGCAGCGGAGACACTGGAGGAGTGTGCCGTCAGATCACGCAAACAGGTGTGTGTGTGTGTGTGAGAGAGAGAGAGAGTGTGTGAGAGAGAGAGAGAGAGTGTGTGTGTGTGTGAATGAATGAATGACTGTGGTTTCATGTTCTTTCTTTTATCTCTTTGTTTTTGCTCCTCTCTGGATCCAGATCAGCTCTGTGAGTCTTTCTGAAGATGTTTATTAGTGATGATGCTTGTGTGTTGCCACTCCATTGCATGCTTTATTTGAGCTTATCTACTGTCCTGATTTATTAGATGTGACCCTGGAGCACAAAACCAGTCATAAGGGTAAATTCTTTGAATTTGAGATGTATACATCACCTGAAAGCTGAATAAATAATCTTTCCATTGATGTCTGGTTTGTTAGGAGAATAATATTTGTCTGAGATAAAACTATTTGAAAATCTGGGAACTTGAGGGAGAAAAAAATCTAAATATTGAGAAAATTATCATTCTCAAGCCGGCCTCTGCTCACTCCAGACCTCAGCTCACTCTAGGCCTCAGCTCACTCTAGACCTCCGCTCACTCTAGACCTCCGCTCACTCTAGTCCTCCGGTCACTCTAGACCTCCGGTCACTCTAGACCTCCGGTCACTCTAGACCTCCGCTCACTCTAGTCCTCCGGTCACTCTAGACCTCCGCTCACTCTAGACCTCCGCTCACTCTAGACCTCCGCTCACTCTAGTCCTCCACTCACTCTAGACCTCCACTCACTCTAGACCTCCGCTCACTCTAGTCCTCCGGTCACTCTAGTCCTCCGCTCACTCTAGACCTCCACTCACTCTAGTCCTCCGCTCACTCTAGTCCTCCACTCACTCTAGACCTCCACTCACTCTAGACCTCCGCTCACTCTAGTCCTCCGCTCACTCTAGTCCTCCGCTCACTCTAGACCTCCACTCACTCTAGACCTCCGCTCACTCTAGACCTCCGCTCACTCTAGTCCTCCGCTCACTCTAGTCCTCCGCTCACTCTAGACCTCCGCTCACTCTAGTCCTCCGGTCACTCTAGTCCTCCGCTCACTCTAGTCCTCCGGTCACTCTAGTCCTCCGCTCACTCTAGACCTCCACTCACTCTAGACCTCCACTCACTCTAGACCTCCGCTCACTCTAGACCTCCGCTCACTCTAGACCTCCGCTCACTCTAGTCCTCCGCTCACTCTAGACCTCCGCTCACTCTAGACCTCCGCTCACTCTAGACCTCCACTCACTCTAGACCTCCGCTCACTCTAGTCCTCCGCTCACTCTAGACCTCCGCTCACTCTAGTCCTCCGGTCACTCTAGACCTCCGCTCACTCTAGACCTCCGCTCACTCTAGACCTCCGCTCACTCTAGTCCTCCGGTCACTCTAGACCTCCGGTCACTCTAGACCTCCGCTCACTCTAGTCCTCCGGTCACTCTAGACCTCCGCTCACTCTAGACCTCCGCTCACTCTAGACCTCCGCTCACTCTAGTCCTCTGCTCACTCTAGTCCTCCGGTCACTCTAGGCCTCCAATCACTCTAGACCTCCAATCACTCTAGGCCTCCAATCACTCTAGACCTCCGCTCACTCTAGTCCTCCGCTCACTCTAGACCTCCGCTCACTCTAGTCCTCCGCTCACTCTAGGCCATGGCTCACTCTAGTCCTCCGCTCACTCTAGTCCTCCGCTCACTCTAGACCTCCGCTCACTCTAGACCTCCGGTCACTCTAGACCTCCACTCACTCTAGACCCCTGCTCACTCTAGACCTCCACTCACTCTAGACCTCCACTCACTCTAGACCTCCGCTCACTCTAGACCCCTGCTCACTCTAGACCTCCACTCACTCTAGACCTCCGCTCACTCTAGACCCCTGCTCACTCTAGACCTCCACTCACTCTAGACCTCCACTCACTCTAGACCCCTGCTCACTCTAGTCCTCCGCTCACTCTAGACCTCCACTCACTTGATTTTTGCATAAAAGAAATATGGATAATTTTGACCCATACAATGTATCGTTGGCTATTGCTACAAATATACCTGTGATACTGATTATAATAATTCCTTACATTTATATAGCGCTTCTCTAGGCACTCAAAGTGCATTACATAGTCAGTTGGTATCTCCTCATCCACCACCAGTGCGCAGCGTCCACCTGGATGATGCAACGGCAGCCATATTGTGCCAGAACGCCCACCACACACCAGCTTACTGATGGAGAGGAGACAGAATGATGAAGACAATTAGCAGATATGGGGATTGTTAGGAGGCCATGATGGTCGGAGGCCAATGGGCGAATTTGGCCAGGATGCCGAGGTCACCTCTACTCTTTTCGAAAGAAATCCTGAGATTTTTAATGACCACAGAGAGTCAGGACCTTGGTTTAACGTCTCATCTGAAGGATGGATGAGTCTTGATGACTGTGCTCCAGGGTCATTATCCGAAACATAAACACACACCCTCTACATTTTAAAAGCTGGTGAAACTCAAAAGCTTCTCTCAATGTCTACAATCTAAGATTCAAAATATTCCAGAGGTGCTTCTGTGTGTTTATTCAGCCTCAGTTGCAAACAATACAGTTTAGATCACGTGAGGATTTATTAGTTACAGCGAACAGCTTAAATATTGGTGTGAAGGAACTCTTCATTTGATCAGAAGATCTCAATAGAGATTTATAATCGCAGCTTTTATGTTGCCGATGTTTTCGGATCATCAAAGCTTTTCCTGAGAGAGAGAGTGTGTGCGAATGGTTGCCAGGTTGGGCAGGTAAATTAAACCTTGTCCTTTTAAGAGAGAAGCTCTTAGATATTCTGTATATAAAGAGTTTGAGTTTTTGAAGCTTGTTTCAGTGTTTGTTGGTCAGCAGTACTGCATGTTGATGTAGTCCCAGTGAGTGTGAGTCTGATGTGATGTGTGTTGTGGTCAGGGTGTGGATCCGGTCACTCAGACACGTGTGGTGGAGCTCCTGAAGGAGGACGGCCAGCGCAGCAGAGACCGTGTGTCCACTGTGAAGTACGAGAGCGGCTCTGAGGCCGGTGATGAAGTGAGTATGGCCATAGAGTGGAGCGGGGTGAGTACACATCCACACAGCACAGAAACACTGACCGCTGACCAGCAGCCCTCAACACCTGCCCTCAGAGAAGCAGCACAGTCCCCTTCATACAGACATGACTCTCATGAGCCGCTTCTGTTTAGTGAAACAATAAGACTGGCAGGTTTTGAGTGGCTGATTTGTTCTCGGTCTTCATGAGCTGATTGTGTGTCCTGGCATGATTTAACATGCTGCTTATGTGTGTGTGAACGTGTGTGTGAGCATCTCTGAACACACAGACATACAGTGTATTAAAAACAACAACAACAAAGACAAAACCCCAGCTAAATTACTAAAACATGAACTAAAATTGAATTGAAAAAAGAACATGTGAAAATAAAAGCATTAATAGCAGCTATAGCGGAGTCTGAAGCCCGCTGGTCCAGTTGTAAGAGTGTTCTGTGTTCAGGATGTTCAGTGTGATGTCATATCCTGCTTGTGAAGCCCCAGCATGTCATTCATGTGTGTGATCATTAACACCCGCACTGCTGCAGCTCTCACTGCCTGCAATGGAAATAATAATCATCATCATCATCAGATCTCATGCTTTACAAAGAGTCTGGAAGGAACAGTTCACCCAAAAACCAACACTGACTTGTATGGACTAGCTTTCAGTCACTGTGTGTTTGATACTAGTCAGAACATGTGAAAGAATCTGTCAAAAACACACAAAAGCAGTTTGAATGCCACAAGCAGCGCTGCTTCTCCTGTTTTCAGGATCTTTATATATTTCACCTGGAAAATAAGCACAAAAAAACACCACAACTAACAGCTAAAGCTCACTAAGCAGTCATTTTTGCATTCTGTATTTATGTGTGTGTGTGTGATTTTGTGTGTTTCTGTGATTTGTCAGGCAGTGCATGTAAGACTCACATCAGACGTCATTAGAGTTTCTGTTTCAGTGGAATCTCAGTCCATCTCAAGATAACAGACTTAGTAGCTTGAATTGTTTTCTTTTTTTTATTCTGTTTTTATTTTGAGCAATTATCCTTGTGTATTGATATTAGAAATCCCCAAGACTTGTGTTTTTGCTGGAGTTGTGTAGTGTGTTCAGGTCACTCCAGCAGGTTCACTGAGGCCATCTAGTGGTCAATTTGTAATGCTTACATTGCATCTGTTCATTTTACACTGTCCTCTGAACCAGATGCCAGATGAAACTCAGAGTTTTTCTCTGCTGGAGCACTTGAGGTGGACTGATCCATTGTTCAGTGTCTGACACACACACTCTGTAGGACTGCAGTGTAAATGCAGGAGGGAAACAGGAAGTGTGTGTGTGTGTGTATGTGCATGTGATCATAGCACCTGCATGAGTCGGTGCCTCAGCATCACTAACCAGCCACGGCACTGCAACTGTTGCCATGACAACCAATCAGCCAATCAGCAGCCTTTCCCACAGCGTTGCGAGTCTGAGTAGATGAAGTAACTGAAGGCCTCTACATTCAGTTTATGATGCTCTTGGGAAACGCAGCTGTGATCAGTTTTTCCTGATTCAGTGGATTGTACTCCTCCCTTCACTCGATGAGCGGCACCTATTAGATCAGAGAGAGAGAGAGGAACTCAACATCCAGTCTAATGAACCTCATGCAGATGTGTATAAATACAAACACATACAGATCTCTTCTGCTCACCAGGGCTGCATTTACTTGATCCAAAATACAGTAAAAACAGTGACGTATTATTCCAGTGTAAAACAGCTGTTTTCTATGTGACAGAAAGACAGAGTCAGACTACAGACAGACAGACAGACAGAGAGACGGACAAACAGACAGACAGACAGGCAGAGACAGACTGAGACAGACAGACAGACAGAAGGACAGACAGACTGAGAAAGACAGAGAGACTGATAGAGACGGACAGAGACAGACAGACAGAGACGGACAGAGACAGACAGACGGACAGAGACAGACAGACAGACAGAGAGACTGAGACAGACAGAGAGATTGAGACAGACA
The DNA here is from genome assembly GCF_003368295.1 of Carassius auratus. NCBI lineage: Eukaryota > Metazoa > Chordata > Actinopteri > Cypriniformes > Cyprinidae > Carassius > Carassius auratus. The sequence goes on from NC_039280.1 coordinate 1,230,634, forward strand.
GACAGACAGACAGAGACGGACAGAGACAGACAGAGAGACTGAGACAGACTGAGACAGACAGACAGACAGACAGACAGAGATGGACAGACAGACAGACAGAGAGACAGACTGAGAGACAGACTGAGACAGACAGACAGACAGACAGACAGACAGACAGAGACAGACAGACAGACAGACAGACAGAGACAGACAGACAGACAGACACAGACAGACAGACAGAGACAGACAGACAGACAGACAGACAGACAGACAGACAGACAGAGAGACTGAGACAGACTGAGACAGACAGACAGACAGACAGAAGGACAGACAGACAGAGACAGACAGACAGACAGACAGACAGACAGACAGACAGACAGAGAGACTGAGACAGACTGAGACAGACAGACAGACAGAGAGACTGAGACAGACTGAGACAGACAGACAGACAGACAGACAGACAGAGACGGACAGACAGACAGACAGAGAGACAGACAGAGAGACTGAGACAGACAGACAGACAGACTGACACAGACAGACAGACAGAGAGACAGACAGACAGAGAGACAGACAGAGAGACTGAGACAGACTGAGACAGACAGACAGACAGACGGAGACAGACAGACAGAGAGACTGAGACAGACTGAGACAGACAGACAGACAGACAGACAGAGAGACTGAGACAGACTGAGACAGACAGACAGACAGAGACAGACAGACAGAGAGACTGAGACAGACAGACAGAGAGACTGAGACAGACAGACAGACTGAGACAGACTAAGACAGACAGACAGACACAGACAGACAGACAGACAGAGACAGACAGACAGACAGAGAGACAGACAGACAGACAGACAGAGACAGACAGAGAGAGAGACAGAGAGACTGAGACAGACTGAGACAGACAGACAGACAGAGACGGACACACAGACTGAGACAGACAGACAGACAGACAGACAGACAGAGACAGACAGACAGACAGACAGACAGACAGACAGAGACAGACAGACGGACAGACAGACAGAGACGGACAGAAACAGACAGACAGACAGAGACAGACAGACTGAGACAGACAGACAGACAGACAGGCCACTCGTGTGTTTGATTTTGCTCTTAATGGTGCTCGCTCTCTCTCTCTCTCTTTCTCTGTCTCTCTCTCTTCATCAGGCATAAAGCCATCCAGAGTTTGCTTCATCTTCTTCCTCTTCACACAGGAAGGGCAGTGTTTGTTAGTTTCCTCTGGACGTTGATCCTGGGCAGCAGAGGGACGCATCTCTCCTCAATCCTGTTCTTCTGTTCTTTCTTCGGTTGACGTGATGTTGTCTTTGGGCTCTTCACCTGCTTCTCTCTCTCTCATCTCTGATGTGTTGATAATCGATGTCGACACTTTCATCTTCCGTCGTTTCATTGTGGCCTCGCTGATGATGTGTGAACTTCCAGACTGAACTCTTAATTCTTCGGATTTGATGGTTTTGCTCTTTTTGCCGTCTGTGGGTATGAGCAGCTTCTGCTGGTGAACAATCCTTAGTGTTTCTTGCTCTTGATACTTTTTAGGTTTTTGTTGTATTTAATAAATGATGATTTCATGTCGCGAACAAAACAAGACGAGTGTCACAGACGCTTTATCTTCAGGCGATGTGTTTATCTCTTGTTCTCCAGTGTCAAAGTTACGTTTACAGTGTTCACATTAATGCTTGCAGTGGGTTTGATGCATTAGTTAGCAGTGGATATACTCCAGTTCTGTGAATTATATATCGAAAACCTATGGAAGCTTCATTCTGCCACACAAATAAAGAAATTAAAAAGGTTATTACAACTTTTTATCTCACTTTTTATCTCACAATTCTAAAATATTAACTCATAATTGCAAACAAACTTCGAATTACAAAATAAGCTCAGAATTGTTAGACAAATTCTAATTGCGAACAAACTGAAAATTGCTAAATTTAGAATTGAGATGTATGCACTCAAAACTGCGAACAAACTTAGAAATGTGAAAAACTCAGAATAACTAAATCATAATTGCAAGAAAAAATGTGTAAATGGTGAGATAAAAATGTGCAATTATGTTTTTTTTATCTGGTGGCATAAACAGACTTGCATATGTATCAGCTAATTACACTAATGAGAAGTGCTCTTTGATCTTGTGCATTTAGCAGCAGTGGTGAGACAGATGCTCCTGTTTATATTTCACTATCAAAGGGAACAGTATTCAGCGTCAGTATTCAGAGAGACAGAACGTTTCAGATATTTGTTATGCAATCTGTCCCAAACTAAGCAAGCCAGAGGCGACAGCTGCAGCTAGAACTAAAACACAGATCACGCTTCATAAAAGCCTTAAAGATGTGTTGCAGCAGCTGATGTGACTGTACTACATCACCGCGTGTGCTGTTCACTATAGTGTATGTGTGCCGTGGGTCAGTTATTACCCATTTACACAAACCTTGATCGTTTGATTCATTCCAGACACACACACGTGATGATGATGATGATGAAGCAGAACAAGATGAACAAACGTTTCTCTTAATAACGGTCGTGTTTATGCTGTGTGGTGGATTGCTGCGTATTTATTGATGGTTTATCTTTGTTTTAACGAGCGTTTGTGTAGCGAGTAGATCTACAGTAAATATATATGAAAGTATTACTCCACTGCAGTGTGCCGTTTATTTCTGCAGTTTCTCATCGTTCTGTATCAGTGTATGTTTAATAATGATGAGCTGTTTCTATATCGAGGTCACGTGCTGGGAATGTTATTTAATAAATAATAAAAGTTTAATAATGTATATCTGAGTAGTCTGTTTTCTGGATATTTTTTGCATTTACTCATGTTTTCTAACGAAGGAGGTGATTTTATAAAGTGTTTGTTCACCCAAACATGATCATTATGATGATATTAACTCCTTCCAGACCGGTATGACTGTCCTTCTTCTGTGGAACATTAAAGAAGATCTTCTGAAGAATGTTTCAGTTTCTGTAGTTCTGTCTGTATAATGAAAATCATCTGAAACTGTCTGGTTGATTTTTGGGTGGACTGTTCCTTTAAAGCAGTGATGGTGATCACATGATCCTGAACATGATAAACACTGTGAGTGTGAGTGTTTGTGTGTGTCTGTGACTCTGTGTGTGTGTGTGTGTGTAGTATGTGTGTGTGTGTTTGTGTGTGTGAGTGAGTGAGTTTGTGTGTGTGTGTGTGTGTAGTATAAGTATGTGTGTGAGTGAGTGAGTGAGTGAGTTTGTGTGTGTGTGTGTGTGTGTGTGTGTGTGTGTGTGTGTGTGTGGTAGAGCACACCTTCAGGGCCGCTGCTGGCCGAATGTGTGTCCTGAGCAGAATTGTATTGTTGTGCCCCCCTTCCTCAAATATGACGATGAAATAAACATCTACTATAGGGGTGAATAAGAACTTTAATCAAATAATAAACTAAATGAATAAATTGTATTATTTACAAATCACAATTGTAGCTCTCGACATTTACCTGTGGCTATAACTTTATTATGACTCTAATTTATTTTATACTCTCAAGCATTCAGAAATCATGCAAAAGGAAACTAAGCAGTTTTACTATGATAAAACCATGGTTTATTTCTGTAAGGGTTGTGATGTGCACGTTTTTTGTTGAAGAAATTATAAAGGCTGTGTCATCTATAGCAAAAAGGTGTCCAAAAATGAAAGATGAAGTGAATAATTGAATGAAATGTTTGGTCAGTATCCTAAACAAGGATTTGATCGTCCTGTAAGTGTAACAGCAGCAATCACATGCCATTTGTAATAACATGTACATAACATTGTTTATTTTGAATTTGCCTACATTATGTATTGTAACAGTGTTATTATTAACCAATCATTATTGCCTCATTATTTTTTTATATAATGCATTTTAAGTCATTTTAAAGGCTATTGATGGCTTAGGTCTGTTTTTATAGCAACAACAACAACAAAAAAATATTACAGTATATTAATACTTTGTAAATTATTATTTGAAGTAACAAAACCATGGTTAATTTGCAGTTACCATGGCTACAAGAACAATGATTTGTGGTGTTATTGTTAAAACCATGGGTAATTTTCGTAAGGGAACCTGAAAAACTAAAAACTTTGAAAGGAATGTTCTTGAAAGTGATAAACGGGCCTCGTTTTTACCTAAATGATTTAATCTTTATTTTAATATATATTAAAAAAGTATAAGGTGTGCATTGTAGCTGACACCTAAATGAACAGATTACGATTGTTTTATGACTGCAAGTCTTTCTTCTCAAATGCTATTGAGCTTCAAATTTGCGTTTGAGCCCATGTGTAAGAGTAGCATCATTTACATATGATTTACAGTTTATTTTAATAAATATCAAACATTTAATACAATTGTGAATCATAGCTGACACCTACATGAACAATTACAGTTGTTTTTATGACTATAAGTCATTCTCTTCAAATGCTACTGACGTTAGAAAATTGTATACCAATATCGCATGTAACTTTAGAGACGGTCCCTAAATTGAGACTCGTCCAAGTCCAATGTTTTTTTTTTACTTTTAGTTTTCTTTTCTCTTCGCTTGATTGGATTCATCCATCAATGAACATTCAGCCGCAAACATGAGGTGCGAGCGGTTGCGAGCGCGGATGGGAGAATGGAGCAACTTTTTTTTTTGGAGCAAACTGGGATGGAGTTCGTAGCGGGATCGCGAATCTTTTGAGTCAGTTTGGGGATCGCGACTCATTTGAATCAGTTCGGGAGTTCGTAGCGGGATCGCGAATCATTTGAGTCAGTTTGGGGATCGCGACTCATTTGAATCAGTTCGGGAGTTCGTATCGGGATCGCGAATCATTTGAGTCAGTTTGGGGATCGCGACCCATTTGAATCAGTTCGGGAGTTCGTAGCGGGATCGCGAATCTTTTGAGTCAGTTTGGGGATCGCGACTCATTTGAATCAGTTCGGGAGTTCGTAGCGGGATCGCGAATCATTTGAGTCAGTTTGGGGATCGCGACTCATTTGAATCAGTTCGGGAGTTCGTATCGGGATCGCGAATCATTTGAGTCAGTTTGGGGATCGCGACTCATTTGAATCAGTTCGGGAGTTCGTAGCGGGATCGTGAATCATTTGAGTCAGTTTGGGGATCGCCAATGATTTGAATCAATTCGAGAGTTCGGAGCGGGTTCGCGAATCATTTGAATCAGTTCGGGAATTCGTAGCGGGTTCGCGAATCATTTGAGTCAGTTCTGGAGTTCGGAGCGGGATCGCGAATCATTTGAGTCAGTTTGGGGATCGCGAATCATTTGAGTCAGTTCGGGAGTTCGTAGCGGGATCGCGAATCATTTGAGTCAGTTCGGGAGTTCGTAGCGGGTTCGCGAATCATTTGAGTCAGTTCGGGAGTTTGGAGCGGGATCACGAATCATGAAAGATTCACGCTCATAAATTTTCAAATTGGCCATAACCTTTAATTCGTTGCTTCCAACTGGGGTGGTAGATCCGCCCCTGTGTGTGTGTGTGTGTGTGTGTGTGTGTGTGTGTATGTGTATGTGAGTGAGTGAATGTGTGTGAGTTGGAGTGAGTGAGTGAGTGTGTGTGTGTGTGTGTGTGTATATAGTATGAGCATGTGTGTGTGTGTGTGTGTGTGTATGTAATATAAGTGTGTGTGTGTGTGTGTATAATATAAGTGTGTGTGTGTTGTGTGTTATATTAAGTGTGTGTATGTAGTATAAGTGTGTGTGTGTGTATAGTATAAGTGTGTGTTGTGCGTTATATTAAGTGTGTGTGTGTGTGTGTGTGTGTGCAGGATGGCAGTGGTGTTCTGCAGCGCAGTGGTTCTATCGGTCGTCTCAGAGATGTTCTGCGCAGGAGCAGTGAGATGCTGGTGAAGAAACTCCAGGGAAACGCTCCTCCAGACACACTCAAGTATGAGCACACACACACACACTTAATATAATGCACAACACACACTTATACTACACGCACACACACAGACACACACACACACACTCACTCACTCACTCACTCACACACACACACAGACACACACACACACACTCAAGTATGAACACACACACACACACACACACTCTTCTGCAGTTTCATGTGTTGTTGTTTCCTCATGTGTTCTTCTCTTCAGAATGAAACGTGCCGCTTCACTCAACTTCCTGAACAAGACGGGAGACGAGTCCTTCCAGGTAACTATACTGACACTGTCAGATCAACAACTGCTACTGTTCTCTCTACAGCATCATCATTAATGCACTCAGCTTTACTCTCAACACTGATCTCTTTGATCATATTCATATAACTGTATTTTAGAAATGTTTTGCTCTTACTGTGGTAAAATCACTGTAACACACACAACCCACGCTTTTCTCCTAAAATCACATCTATTCATTCATGGAAGCTTGTTTCTACCACAGAATCAAAAATCAAAAAGGGAATTCTTACAATGACCTTTTTTCATGTGAAGGGTTAATGTTTGATGCTGAGAATGTTCTTCTCTGTTCAGAATCTGTCCGGCCGGCTCCGAGACACTCGAGGCTTGAGCTCCAGTAACGTGGATCTGTACAGCGGGAGTTAAACCGGACCACCACGAACCACTGCGCTCGTCTCACACACACACACACACACGCACACACTCACACACACACACACACACGCACGCACGTGGAAGGGAACTGCTTCTCTTTAGTTACACTACACTGAACTGTGTTTACATGGATGCTGTTAGAGATTGATCATACACAGAGCCGGAGCGTCTGCTTGTCTTCAGAGCTCACACACACACACACACACACACGAGCGTCTGCTTGTCTTCAGAGCTCTCTCACACACACACACACACACACAGTCTCTCTCTCTCTCACACACACACGCAGTCACACAGTCTGTGGTGTTTCTGTTTTAATGCTCAGACTGATGCTGCGTCTAAAGGTCAATATTATCATGAATATTGAGCTCTCTGTAGAATGTGTATTTCTACAGAAAGCTCAGATCTGGGTCAGAATCTGTGAGTGCTCAGGTCACACATAACAGCTCTGACCTCTGACCTCTGTTACGTTCAGTCATCTCTTCCTGTTACTTTACACAGACTCCGCTTCATTCACTGCATGCACACCATACTGATGTCTTTACAGTCTTCTTTAATAATACTAATCATGGTATCAGGGTTTACATATAAATATATATATTTGGAGTAAATGGGTTATTGGATAAATATTATGTGTATATCTGTTCATTCCAGTTCATTTGTTGAATGAATGTTTCAGTCGAGAGCTTGAAAGATGAAACACTGAATCACTCTGAAGCTCACAGGACCTCATGCTGACATATGAATGTGAATATAGATATGAATTATGTGCTGATGTAAATATTTGGGATGATTCTCTCAGGTAGTGAATGTATTTTAGAAACAGAGGATCCTGCTGGTTTTATACAGATGATGATATGTACACCCATACACACTGTTTATTGAAATCATTCATAGATATTTGCCAAAGCGTTGTCATGAATCCGCTGGGATGAGACTGAGATCATGATTCTGATTTATCTACTTGTTGCCATTTATTTCTGCTCAAATGTGTTGAGAAAATCATCTTTTCATGACACTAATAAATTGTGCCAATTTTACACCCCGTCCAAGATTGTTTCTTTATTATAAATGTGTCATAGTAGATGAAAGTAAATAAATCAAAATTCCTTACATAATGAAATATTGGAATAATATTGTGGAGAATATAACTTGGGAGAAAGTATGGACTCTGTCTCATGATTATCTGCTTATTAATAAAGTAAAAATATTTGCATTTGTGCTGTTACCAAACAAATGCAATCAGTATCAACAAAACTGATCTTTGCAATGCATATAAAACAGAAGCTGCATCTGAAGTGTTATTTAGATGTTTTTACACATGTGTTCAATGCAGCTCTGTGGGACATGGAATACTTTATCCTGCAGTTACAAATTAATCAATAATATTTTGATATCTTAAACATAAAACATTGAAAACTGAAATTACTGAATGAAAGGGTAAATTCGCCAGCAGGTGGCAGCGAGTCACTGTTAATTAGTGAGTCATTGCGATTGAACCGAATCATTTAAACAGTTGATTCATTCAGGAACGAATCACCCTCAGGTTGCTCAGAGACGGAACAGTGGCTGTGTTTGGGATGATTTTTTTTTTTTTTAGAAATAGAGCAGAAACAGGGAATATGTTGTCTAAAACGTAATTCTCTTGATTTTAACTTATTGTTTATTGAACAAACGTTGTATAAAATCAATATCACATTTGTGATTATGCTGACCTTTGGAGAAAAACGTCACTCTTCTTGTGATAGTAACTATATCAAATTATATATGAATTATATAGATCTATACATTTTCTGCCCTATATCTTGAAAAGTGCGATAATTCAAATTTTTCAGTGAAAGAATGATAATCTCTTTTGTTGGCTAGAGCCAGGTGCTGCATTTTTTCTTCACTTTTTAAACTATTGTGAATTTACATTCTGCATTTATATTAATAATACCCACTGCGAATCATATAGAGGGCGCCCTGTTCAGATAACTAGAGAAACACTCCATTAATAACGAGCTGCATGAAGACATTGTGCACTATAATGGAGTTTAGCTTAATCCACTGTGTTTGAAATAGCGATGATTCCCGGTTCCGCCAGCGTTTCCCCGAAGAGACCGGAAATCAGAGAGAGAGAGAGAGAGAGAGAGAGAGAGAGAGAGAGAGAGAGAGAGAGAGAGAGAGAGAGAGAGAGAGTGTGTGTAAAGTGAGCCGCTGGTTCACACGGACTACCGTCGATCCGAGGCGCTTACCGGAACAGCGATCCCGAGCTCGTGCGCGCCGCCGTCATCTCCGTCAGCTGTGCGCGTGTCGTGAAAGAGAAGGATCGCACTCTGGAGAGACGGAGAACATGGACGGAGCACCGGGGACCGGGACCGACGCGAGCGGAGCACCGACGCGACGCGGACGCGCAGCCGACGCTCTGCTGTTCGTCTTCATCTTCAGTCTCGACGGTAAGAGCTTTCACCGACACAGAGATCAAACACATCATCACGCGGGTTATTATTGTGTTCTCAGACTCAATAGAGTGATATCACAGAACACAGGAGCACACCTCAACTCTTCCTGGAAGTCTAGAAGGAATCTGTTCTCAGATCACCTGAAGTGTGTGTGTGTGTGTGTGTGTGTGTGAAGCCAAGGCTGATGGTTTTTACTCATTTGGAGACATATGGAAATTAACTCATGCTTAAAATTATAATTACATTGATATAGACAGCCCTATGGTATGTCCTCATTTAGTAGTAAACATGAGTGTGTTCATTAAGGAGTGTGTGTGTGTGAGTGTGTGTGTATGAGAGAGAGAGTGATTCAGAGCAAAGTTACAGGGGGGTACAATAACCCCAGAAAGATGATCATTATGATCCTTTCACACAGAGATGGATAGATCTGTTAACACAGTCTGACTTTAGCAGTCTTTGTTGAATTATGAGCCAATGGTGACCCTTCAGAAATGGAGAAAGAGATCTTTTCAACTTTATTCTGCAAAGTGTGCATTTAACTCAAAAAATATTAAAGTTATCCTAACACCCTTTTAGAAACTGACTCTTAACAAACTTCCCTGTTAGCATCTTCATTTCTAAGGCCCTGTATGGGTCAGTTCCAGAGATATAAGAGTTTCAGTATGTCTCCAGGAGTAAATAATTAAATTGCACACATTTTCAGTGGTCAAAAGAAGAGTGTAAAGCTGTGTTATGGACTCAAAGACTATCTTGTGTTAGATATGTGTGAAGAAGTCCAGCTTCAGGAGAAGTGCTCTTCTGTTTATAAAGGATGATACATTTCTCATCATGAAGATGTATCTTAATAATTAATTTAAATTGTTTTAAGACCAGTAGAAAGCAGAAATCCTTATTCTTAAAGTCTTAATTCACCCTTCCTCAAACTGTCTTAAAAGCTCTTCAATCAGAGCAGAAAGTCTTAAGTCTTGTATTCCCTCAAAAAGTGGTTCTATTCCTCAGTATTTGTCCTGTTTTCTGGTGCAAACGCCTACAGATTTCATTAATCAAGACACATTTACTGCAAATGAAGATATGAAGTCTAGTTTTCTGAGGAATTGTTGAAAATGAAGTGAATTTAAGATTAAAACATGAACAAATATCTGTCATTGGGAGATGAAATCTTTCTTCTCTGAGTGATGTTGGTTTGTCTGATTCCATTGACAGAGAGGTGTTCTCGTTTTAATCCTTTAATCTGTTCCTCACAAACAAGACTTCTTCAAGTAAATGTATCTGGGTTTAAGAATTAATTAAGAGCTCACGCTCATCTGCATATGCTTCTGCCACGCCCACATCTCCACATCCAATCAACAAGTGATGCACAGAACCAAGCCCCGCCTACATTAGTTTCTTTCTGTCCGTTACAGATGAGAATACAGAGGAAAAGATGTGTGTACTTGAGTTAAAGTGTGATCGAACAGAACATGGCAGAGATTATTCACAAGTTGAGTATTGTGGAGTGAATATGACCAGTTTCAGGGGCGGATCTACCGGGGTGGCATAGGGTGCCTAAAAGAAAGCCTTGCCACCGGTGGCATCAATAAATTAAAGGTTATGGCCAATTTGAAAATTTACGAGCGCGAATCTTTCGTGATTCGTGATCCCGCTCCGAACTCCCGAACTGACTCAACCTGCCTAGGGCACCAACTCCCAGAGGGGACACCTTCCCAGTTGCTCCAAAAAACACAAAAACACTTCCTCCATTCTCCCATCCGATCTCGCGACCGCTCACACCACATGTTTGCGGCTGAATGTTCATAATTGATGGATGAATCAAATCAAAAAAACAGAGATAAAGTTGGCTTGACGTTGGACGTTAGACGAGTCTCAATTTAGGGACCGTCTCTAAAGTTACATGCGATATTGGTATACACTTTTCTAACGTCAGTAGCATTTGAGGATAATTATTTATAGTCATAAAAACAACTATAATTGTTAATCTAGGTGTCAGCTATGATTCACAATTGTATTAAATGTTTGATATTTATTAAAATAAACTGTAAATCATATGTAAATTATGCTACTCTTTCACATGGGCTCAAACGCAAATTTTAAGCTCAATAACATTTGAGAAGAAAGACTTGCAGTCATAAAACAATCGTAATCTGTTCATTTAGGTGTCAGCTACAATGCACACCTTATACTTTTTTTATATATATTAAAATAAAGATTAAATCATTTAGGTAAAAACGAGGCCCATTTATCACACAAGTTTTTTTTTTTTCAGGTTCCCTTACGAAAATTACCCATGGTTTTAACAATAACACCACAAATCATCGTTCTTGTAGCCATGGTAACTGCAAATTAACCATGGTTTTGTTACTTCAAATAATAATTTACAAAGTATTAACATACAGTAATATTTTTGTTGTTGTTGTTGTTGTTGTTGCTATAAAAACAGACTTAAGCCATCAATAGCCTTTAAGATGACTTAAAATGCATTATATAAAAAAACAATGAGGCAATAATGATTGGTTAATAATAACACTGTTACAATACATAATGTAAGCACATACAAAATAATTAATGTACATGTTATTACAAATGCCATGTGATTGCTGCTGTTACACTTACAGGACGATCAAATCCTTGTTTAGGCTACTGACCAAACATTTCATTCAAATATTCACTTCATCTTTCATTTCTGGACACCTTTTTGCTAAAGATGACACAGGCTTTATAATTTCTTCAACAAAAAACATGCATATCACAACCCTTACAGAAATAAACCATGGTTTTATCACAGTAAAACTGCTTAGTTTCCTTTTGCATGATTTCTGAATGCTTGAGACTATAAAATCATATAGTCATAATAAAGTTATAGCCACAGGTAAATGTTGAGAGCTACAACTGTGATTTGTAAATAATACAATTTATTCATTTAGTTTATTATTTGATTAAAGTTCTTATTCACCCCTATAGTAGATGTTTATTTCATCATCATATTTGAGGAAGGGGGGGCACAACAATACAATTCTGCTTAGGACACACATTTGGACAGCAGCGGCCCTGGAGGCGTCTCTGGGAATGTGTGCTCTACTACACACACACACACACACACACACATACACACACTGAAGCACGCGTGGTGTTTTCAGCTCTTCACTATATTAACACATAATGTAGGCTACACATGTGCACGTCAGCGCTATGAGAGGATTCCACCATTTCATTTGATAAAACTATCGTCATTCATTCGTATCGTATACACAGACAGAAACGACAATGTCTTTACGACAACCTTTCAAAATAAAATCCTGGTATAACTTGAAGAAATTCAAACAGACCACGACTGTAGATAACAAACTAGTGGACATTACTGGTGAACTAGTCTACAATGGAAGCAATGTGTCAGTCAGCTTTGTTCATAAAGTGCTCTTAACAGTGTACACGAAGAAGAAGACTGGATCATGTTCTGCAGTCTGTATATCTGCTCTCCTCCTCTGCGTCTGTGCGTGTGTGTGTGTGTGTCCTATATTTGATGTAGTGCACTACAATACCAGTGATCCACTGCCCCCCCACACGCTCCGCACACGCAACACTTCTCAACAACACGCTTGGATCACGGATCAGAGGAGCGTCCGCATGATCTCTGCTCTGATTCAGCTGTAAGCTGCTTTAGTGGCACGACACACAGATTCAGAAACACACTGAGAACAGAAGGAACCAGGGAACGTGTGCTGGACACTACTTAGGCTTGAGTCTGATCAACTCTGCTTCTGATTCTGCGTATCGATTCAGGGTCTTTTTTTGATTAAAACATGAAGTCAGACCTTGAGATATCAAACAGATTTCTTCTCACTGAATGAGCTAAGATCAGCCGTCTCGATGAAGAGCTGCTTGTGTGTAGAATAGAGACCAATCATGAAGGCTGTGGTTCTCTCAGAAACTAAAGCAAACCTCATGTAATCTCTGAATGAATGATTCAGTGACTCACTCAAGATTCACTCGTTTCATTACTGGATGAATCAGTGGTTTTGAAACAGTGAAGTGATAAATCTGTATTTAAACCTGTGGCACACAGGAATCAATGCATTAAAGTCAAGTCAAATGAATCTGAATCTGACAGGCGCTGGATTACTGAAGTACTGCTGATTCGAAGCAGTTTATTTGAGCTTTGGGAGGATTCTTTACTTTTCTGCTGATTTTTATGAAATTATTTTTAATTCAATTTTATTTTTAACAAAGACAAACTTTAAAAACCGAACCCTATCCATAACTCTGTTGTTGTTGCTTTATATAGTCTATTTAATTTATTTATTTATCATTTTTTCTAGTTTCTAAGGTGTTTCTTGACATGAATATAGCCGTGGAGGCCGGAATTGCATTTATTAAAATAAACACATTTTTAAATCGATCTCATTGAATCATCTCTGTCCTGTTTATGGTGTAGATCTCTGTGTGATCGCAGGAAGCAAACCAGTCATGACTGAGATTCATATAAACTGGTTCCTGACGGGGTCAAAGGTCGTTGTCCACTAGCAGCATGTTCCTGATGTAAATGTTTGGAGTGTGATCTCACGGTGTTTCCGTCTTTCGTTCAGCATCATCCCGGCGTTCCGAAGGGAGACGCTCAGGAAACCGTGCTGTGGTGTAGAGCGGCGCACAGGAAGTGCTGTGAATCTGTCCGGTGTGACAGGAAGTGCTGTGGAGGAAGTCCTGCAGCTGTGTTTGTCTGTGTGTCTCTCACTAGATTCACTGTCAGACATGCGGAAAACTCGGAGTCCAGTCATTACAATGGAATCTACAGTTTAACCCAGGATGTTTTGGACTAGCATCTGTGAATACTGAGCCACACAAAGCGTTTTAAATCTGTTTCTGATTTGTTTCCTCCACACACACTGAAGCGCGTGTACAGTGTACATCAGTACGTGTGTGTGTGTGTGTGTGTGTGTGTGTTATGATCCACAGTCCTCTCTAATAGCAGTGAAGTGTAGATGTTATTCCCAAATGAAGGTTAAAAAACATCACGCTTTGCTCGCTTAATTTGTTCAAGTGTAACTTTTTAACTAAAGATGAACACACTTGATTTGAGAAGTTAAATATTAACCAGTGACACGATGCCTGCGGTATTTAACCCCTGAATAACCCGAAGGAGTGGATCTCAGTGTTGAGCTTCAGTTGCATCAGTTTCTGTGCTGTTTCAAACCGCATTCATCAGAAGAAATATTTCCCTCGTGGAAGAAAGCATGAAGAGCTTCACTGTGAGTAAACACTGATCTGATTTCTGCTTTCTGAACGATCCTGATCTAATCAGTGCTGTAAAGCATAAAGATACAGCTGGGTTTGTTACTGACAGATTGCCAGGAAGTGATGGTTTGTTCTCTTAAACACACGGAGCTGTATTCACATTCTGTTTTGCGCTATTCAAATATTGCACCGCTGACCTCTGACCTCCAGGAAACCAGAGGAAGCTGGAGTCTAAACCCAGATCCTGCATCCGCTTCAACATGACGCTTTGTCAGGTTTAGAAGACATTTCATATTTATTAATATTTCTGGATGAACCAAATGCTCCGCATCTGAAGCTGTTCTATAAGTGAATAACCTGAAGTGAAGTGAAGAGTAGTGCACTAATGCAGCTAACACAGACACAGACATCACTACAAGCCCAGTAAGACAGAACGGTCAAACGATCATTCTGGTATTTAATATATGCAGCGGTGAAAACAATGGGCAGAATCCATCCATTGGTTTGACTGCATCTCCGGGACAGTGTGTTATTGACTCGATCCGACGAGAACTAAACCTGACCTGAATAATGACTGCTTTATAATGGACACTGAATTAGTTTCCCAACTTTAACACCGGTGTTTTCCCGTGAAGCTGTATGAAGCACTATAGAAATAAATGACTGATTGACATGCACATAATAAGGAGGCGGTGGATCAGAAGAGCTGGTCAGAAGAGTGGTCAATGCACTCAATGAATGAGTGTGTGTGTGTGTGTGTGTTGACAGTCAAACACACTCGTTTTCACTTAATATCCTGTTAATCTTGAGTACCTATAGAGTAGTACTGCATCCTTCATAACTCCAAAAAGTCTTTAGTTTTATTATATTCATAAGAGAAAGATAGTCTGTATCGATTTTTCCCGGAAAAAAACGACCGGCTGGAGGCGTGACGTGTGGGCGGAGCTTAAGAATCACGAGAGCCAGTAGGCTTTTGAGTTGAGAGCATGTGGAAGCTGTGACACAGATCCAGAGGCTGAAATTTAACAAGAGCAGCATCAGCAACGGCGTCTCTATGTGGTATGTACTGAAACTGTATATATTAGCTTAGCGGTTTTGGAAAATGACTAAGTTCCACTTTGTCTCTTTTTTTTTTTAAGCTGTACATGTGGAAAGTGCAGTTTGATGACAACATCGCATGTTGTTTACTTGATGTGCTTACGCGCCGATAGCTAAGTTAACAACACAGAGATATTTGAAGCAGTTTTACTCACCGCCTGCGGTTCCAACACACGATCGTGACCCTTTTTCGTTGGGACTGCATCATCCTTAAGAAATAAACGATACGCAAATCCGTCGTCAAACTGGGCCTTGTTTGTAAAACAAGCATCTTCGAAATGCAGGGAACAAACACAAACACTTGCACAACTCCGTTGATGCTCTGTAAAAATAAACTCCATCCACTGGTCCCTTAATGCTGTTTCTCTTTTGGTAATCTGTGCAGGGTTGTCTTGCCCTGGCAACCAAAAACACACTTCTTTTGTGACATTTGGCGCCGCTCTCGCTCTGATCAGTGAAGTCTGTTGTGCTCTCAGTGCTCTGCTATACGGGAGCGCGCTCTTCCGGCAGAAGTGCCTCAGGACCCATATAAGGAAATTCCGCTCCATCTAACGTCACACAGAGCCATACTCGAAAAAAACTTTCCCAAACTTGTGACAAACCGGAAGAGGTTTTTTTGGAACAGAAATACTCCTTCAAACGTACAACTTAATTTTTGAAACTTTGTCCATGTTTAGCATGGGAATCCAGCTCTTTAACAGTGTAAAAAACTCAGTATGCATGAAATAGCATTTCACCCCCCTTTAATGAACTAAATACACTAACCTCTCTCTCTCGGCCTGCTGCTGCTGCTCTTTAATGTCTCTGTTGTATAAAGCATTATAAAAATAAATCAGATTGACTTCTAATGACACAATGCATTTCTGTTCTCAGACTCATCTGTTTAGATGTATTTTGAATTGATATAAAATGATATCCTTTTGTTTTTTGTAGTGTGTGTGTATATATAGCACTCAAATATTGGCGGGAAATGGGCGTTTTTAAAATTTGAATTCAATGTGTTTGAAACGGTTTGGTTGTGGTCAGCTTCAGATGATTGTTGAGTGTGTGGAGGACTGACCTCTGGCCATCAGAACACTAATCTACTTTACACATGCATCATCTCATTATCTGTGTAACGTGACACACTCGCGCTCGCACACTTAGGGCTGTCAGTGCATAATGATGAAATCAGATTACACAGAATACAGATTATGTAACACTTACTCAATTATATTAACACTTTACACTAATAATAAAGGGAGTGGCAGTAATCATTAGTCTTCTGGTTATGAGTACAGTAAGTAGTTTGAGACCCTGTTTACACCTCATATTAAGATCTCAAGATAAGTGTTTAACACTCAATACAGACATAAATGAGAATAAATCGCAGCTGAAAGCACAAACGAAACATGAGCACATCAGTCATAGTGTAAACAAAGGGGTGAAGCTCCGCCCACTCGCCTGTCAATCATACAGGCATCTGTTTTTGTCTTTATATTGAGCTGAAGAGAGACTTTTAAATCTCTAGTGACAGATGTCTGTATTGATTGTCATAATATCTTCCATGTTTTAGGGCCCTTAAAAATTACGTTTTTCTTCTCAAATTCCATTTTTTTCTTTTTTTTTTTCTTTTTTTTTTTCCCTTTTTAATTTTTACATATATTTTTTTAATGGTCAAATTTAATTTAATCAAATAGCATATCTACTTATTTAAAAATCATGAAACAGTTTCTAAAAGTAAAACAAAGCCCTAAGAAATATTTAACAATTTTATTCTTCTTATTATTAGTTGTATTATTACATTAAAATATTAATTGTTTTGTACAATAGTAATATATTTCTGTCACAGTTTCTTCAAGTTAAGCCCAACTTTTATTTTGACAGGTTTCCTTGAAGATGTGATGTTTCCATGTGTTTACTCCGATGGTTTTGTCATTGATGTCTGTCTCGTCTGCAGTTATTCCACATGGACACAGACACAGACAGACAGAGAAAGACAGACAGAGACAGACAGACAGACAGAGACAGTCAGACAGACAGACAGACAGACAGACAGACAGAGACAGACAGACAGACACAGACACAGACAGACAGACACAGACAGACAGACAGACAGACAGACAGACAGACAGACAGAGACAGACAGACAGACAGACAGACAGACAGAGACAGACAGACAGACAGACAGACAGACAGACAGACAGAGACAGACAGACAGACACAGACACAGACAGACAGACACAGATAGACAGACAGACAGAGACAGTCAGACAGACAGACAGACACAGACACAGACAGACAGACACAGATAGACAGACAGACAGAGACAGACAGACAGACAGACAGACAGACAGACAGAGACAGAGACAGACAGACATAGACAGACAGACATAGACAGACAGACATAGACAGACAGACAGAGACAGAGACAGACAGACAGACAGACAGACAGACAGACAGACAGACAGAGACAGACAGACAGACAGAGACAGACAGACAGACACACACACACACACACACACACACACACACACACACACACACACACACACACAGAGTGTGACAGGAGTGCTTCTGCAGTGTATTGTAAGACTCTCAGACAGCAGGAGTTTGACATGCCATCCTGTGTCTGTAGTTTATGAACTGCTCAAGACAACAGTAGCTGCGGTGAGGAAGCATGCCTCGGCGTGTCCCGCCACGACGGCTGCGTGTGTGTGTGAGTGTGTGTGTGTGTCAGGAGCGTTAACCTGCTCAGGATCATTTGGAGCAGATAGTAGAACCAAACCTGCTGTTACTGACCTTCACTGAGATCAAATGAATCTGTGTGTTTTACACTTAATTTGTCATGTGCACAGAACATCAGTGACAGATCATTCATTGAAATCCTTGTGTTGAGGCAGAACTGGGTCTATATTATCCTCAACCGCTGTCGAGTAGGTGATGTTTTTAACCCTTTCAGTGCCACATTAACACTGCAGAGGTGGCAAGCCCTTCTGAAGTGTCTTTGCACAGATTGTTTAATGCTGCTCTGAGGTGACATGAATGCATTTACAAAGCAATCACAACTGAATACTCTGAGCTAGATCAGACCAGGCATAACTGAGGCTGGCTTTTATGCAGCATTATGTCTTTGTACCCATTATATTTTGAACATACAAAAAGAGTTGCATAGATCCAGTTCAAGGTGTCCGTGAATAACCACTTAGCATTGCATTTTGGCACATTTCTGTGTTTTGAAAGAAAGCGCACCACTGGAATGATGCACAATAATGTTTTTATCTTAATTATTGCATTTTCATAATCGTTGGAGGCTGAAGTTGAAATATAAACTGTATTTCAATTAATTGCTCAGCTCTAGTCTTAACCCTGAGTTATCTTGTTTCTTGTTTCAAATCTATAATGTTAATATTTAAGCCTCTAAGTATTAATGTGTTCAGGTTTCACAGCTTCACACCGTACGTGTGTAAAGTACATTAATGTTCTTATTTGCATATTAATGGGGTTAATAACTTCAAAATCATACATACAAGTGTAAAATATGTACAGTATTGGGAAGAGGGTGATTTTTCATTCATATTGTCTTCAAGTTTCACTGGATGACAGATCCAGACACACATCTCTGCTCCAGGAAACTTTAATAGCTGTCTGTATGATGGTATGTTTTATGTATTTGGGTCAGCCTTATACATAAATACAGCCAGATCTCACAAGCTCCTGCGAGTCGCTCGTTCTGTCAAACCATCTCTTCTTTAGACATGCTACATAAATAGATGTTTGGCATCTTCTTTTCTCCTGAAGGACAGAACGTTCTGGAGTTCTGTGGATGTCTTTCAGGGACACAGCTCTGTTTCTAACACTGAGGCTGTGATTGACATACTAATAAACCGTTAAGAGGACGTTTTGTCAAGCATCCAGTGCGACTTAATCCTGTGAATGAACGTCTTTCTCCGGGCGGATTAGAGAGGGAGGTGATTGTGTGGAGGTAATGGGAACGGGGTGGAAGGGAATGTCTGTTTAACCCTTTCCTCGCCCAGTTCCCATGAGCCGCTGTTGAACATGCGTCATGTAACGAGCGTGACCCGATCCCTGTAATCATGTGTTCTTCCTGGGCGATGACGGGCGAGTTACTCAGTCAGGCCTGGTTAGTCAGGCTCGACCAGTTCTCCATCATCTCTGCAGAATCTGCCTCTGAGGCTGCATGAAGCGTTTCCCCTGGGCTTTACAACATTGTGATGTAATTAGCTGCGTTTAGCTGCTCTGAATGAAGAGGCTCTGGTTGGTTCCGTCGGTCTTTGCTCTCCTGCAGATGTCTGTGCATCTCTTCAGCAGCTGAGCGGTTCTAACACAGACTCTTCTTCTCTCTGTGAGCCTGAGCGGATCAGACTGAATCCAGAGCCACAGACACACTGCTTTGGGGGCTGGATGTGTGTGGTCTGTGTTTGTAAGACAGTATTCTAGTGTGCAACTGAATCCAGCAGCTTCTTGAGGAGAGGTTAGATGTGTCTTTACCCATCAGCTCACATTAGGGTAGAAAAGAGTAGTCTTTAGACAAAGGATCAACAGACAATACAAAACCCACACAGGTTTGGGAATGCAGTGCTCTGGCCTGGAGCTGGAGAGATCTGTTAAAGCTTTATTTTTTAATCTTTTAAGTGTGTTCCCTGAACATTTACATTTAGAGACCATATTAATATATGTGACCCTGAACCACAAAACCAGTCATAAGAGTCAGCTTGATTTCTGAATAAATGATCTCTCCATCGATGTGTGGTTTGTTCGGAGGACAATATTTGTCTGAGATACAACTATTAGAAAATCTGGAATTTGAGGGAGCAAAAACATCTAAATATTGAGAAAATCATCTTTAAAGTTGTTCAGATGAAGATTTTAGCAATGCATATTACTTATCAGAAATTAATATTTGATATATTTATAGTGACATAATCTTTATTTCCTAATGATCACTGATGAAATCAATGCATTATTGGCTATTGCTACAAATATAACCGTGTTACTTATGACTGCTTTGTGCTCCAGGGACATATATTGTTCACACTGTTACATTTATTCCTTAGATTTTCTACACTTGGTCTTAAAACGGTCTCAAGTTAATCATCATAAAGCCTGCAGAAACCCTGCTGTGTCCTGTGAGCACTGCGCTGGATGAATGTGTGTTATTACAGAGAATCAATGGATGTTTTACACCGTCTTACAGCATGAAATCACTGGAAGCTCCTTCCTGACGTCTTGAACATGTGTGAGAGCGAGTGTAAGTCACCAGGAGTGTGTGGTCAGTCTCAGAGATCAGGATTCCTCCATTATCAGCGGCTCAGAAATGTTAATGTGCTGTGTCTAATCCGGTCTCCGAGCTCACTGCAGGAGCGTCTCACGTCTCACACTTAGTGTTCACTTCACTTCTAACAGATCCAGCACACTGGAGACCGTTAGGAGGATGATTATTGTTTCTGAAGACACGATTAGCTGGAAGAGATTATGGACTATCATCTTTATCAGGGTTATGCACTCATGTCAAGTTTTAAGCATTGCGGTTTAGAAACAAGTGATTTTAAGCTGTTTAAATGCAAAATGTCTATATGCAGTTTCATAGAATTGTTTGGTGTTTCTGAATAATGATTGTTCTGATGATGTAGTCTGTGCATGAAAAATGAAAGGAAAAACTGTTGTGTAAACTTGGCCTTAGCCTTCATCCAGTCTGTAGAAGTATAGATGAGTTAGTGTGCCTGAGTGTCTCAGAGAATGAGATTTGTGCTCTGAGGTTGTTGTAGTGAACTCTGTGTCTGTCCCTTCGAGCGTCTGCTGCTGTAATTGAATTGTCAGAGAGAGAGAGTCAGATGAAAAAAGCACACTCACTGGTAGAGTAGTTACCGGGGAAATTGAGAGTATTAATATGAGACTGCTTTCAGCTTCATCCTGACCTAGTTTTCCTTCCCCCCGGGAGCGCAGCACTTCCACAGACGCTAATGGCAGCGAGAGATGAGATGACTGCACGCTCCAGCAGCATGCGTGTGATCAGACAGGTCTTCACCGGGTCACGTGACGCTGATCGAGTGAGCAGGATGTGAGGGATCACACTCGTCCACTTCCTGGATCCTGACACGCTTCTCGGGTCAGCAGTCTGGACCTGCTGAAGAGACCGCTGTACTGGGAGGAGAAACTGCATATGAAACTGCGTATAAACAATTAGCCTGAGCAGACTGCAGCTAGTCACAGCTCATTCAGTTACACTTTCAGATTCAAATTAAACAAATCTAAGCATTAAATGCAACTGGCATTTAACTAAATGCAAATATTGGTTGCTAGGCTGTTACTAAGGGGTTTTGGGTGGTTTCTAGGGTGTTGCTAGGGTGCTTTTGGTGGTTGCTTGACTGTGTTGTGTGGTTTATAGTGTGTTGCTAGGGTGTTCTGGGTGGTTGCTAAACTGTGTTGTCTGGTTTCTAGGGTGTTGCTAGGGTGTTCTGGGTGGTTGCTGGACTGTGTTGTCTGGTTTCTAGGGTGTTGCTAGGGTGTTTTTGGTGGTTGCTTGACTGTGTAATGGTTTCTAGGGTTTTTTTCGTGGTTGCTAGACTGTGTTGTGTGGTTTCTAGGGTGTTGCTAGGGTGTTTTTGGTGGTTGCTTGACTGTGTAATGGTTTCTAGGGTTTTTTTCGTGGTTGCTAGACTGTGTTGTGTGGTTTCTAGGGTGTTGCTAGGGTGTTCTGGGTGGTTGCTGGACTGTAATGTCTGGTTTCTAGGGTGTTGCTAGGGTGTTCCACGTGGTTGCTGGACTGTGAAATAAAATTAAAATGACGATTTATGCAAATTTGTGTTTTCGTCTTACAGTGCATTCAGGCTATCAGTTTTTACTTATATTATATATATTGTATTAGATTATACTTTTTTGTAAATATTTAATAGTAAAGTAGTTAATAAACTAGTCAATCAGTATATTCATTATAAAAATACTCGTAGTGTTTTAAGATTTTTATTAATTTCTATGACTTTTCCAGGTCATATTACTTTGATATCAATGCTTGTTTTGTGTATTTGTACATCATTTGCAGCACTAAGGGAATGTTGGACTTGGCTGAATTCCCGGTGATAGTGTGTTCTGGTGTTCAGAGCTCAG
>NC_039280.1:1258045-1265545 GCF_003368295.1 Carassius auratus
GGATGATCTCAGCGTTCTTCAGCCAGAACTCTGCTTTAATCTCTTTTCCATCTCTTCTTCACACAGTTTCCATGTTTTGCTTGGATCATCTACACTGAAAGAGCTTTTCTTTGGCAGATAGGAAGAGCAGATCATCAGCTCTTATCAAGAGCGTTGTGTTCATCAGCTCTGAATGTTTCTAAGTGAATGATAATGACTGTGTTTGCTGTTTGAAGGCGTTATCTTTGGAGAACTGCAGGAAACGCTAAACTGGGAGATTTAACAGTGGTGTAAAAGCCATGTAGTGTTTCATTCTAAAGGCTAGATTTGGAAAAATTA
Organism: Carassius auratus; assembly: GCF_003368295.1. Lineage (NCBI taxonomy): Eukaryota > Metazoa > Chordata > Actinopteri > Cypriniformes > Cyprinidae > Carassius > Carassius auratus. Next base: position 1,258,364 of record NC_039280.1, read on the forward strand.
GTGTTTGTTGACATCTTGTCATGTCTTTTATAGTATCTGTATATTCTCAGTTGTAAAGCATTCACAATTAAAGGATGATGATTATTATTATGACATACTTCACAGTTCAGTAGTAGTACATAGTATTGAAGCCCGTTTCCGACACTGAATAAAAAATAAGAAAACATGATTGTATCCTTTTATCACACAATTCTGAATTTATTTCTCACTATTGCTGTTTTTTTAATGATATAATGCAGATGTATTTTCATTGGAAGACTGCTGTATTTCCTTGATCTGAAGATGTAGTTTGTCTGTAGTTACGGAGCGTTCTGCTCATCTTCTGCTCGACTGGAAGCACTGTTTATTCTTGATCCAGGATCTTAGGCCTGTCATCCTGAGGAGATGATGAGCAGAAGCTGGAGGATCATCAGAAACACATGAATGATGACAGTACACAGTGAACAATGGTGTCTTTATGTGCTGGCTCTGAAGGGCCCCGGGCCCCAGATGTGTCATGGGGAATGAAGCTGTAAAGCAGATTTACTGTAATGCTTTTAATGGTTAGAAAGCTTTTAGAGGCATCTTGGCATTTTACCAGCTTTTTTCGGCGCTGTTGTAAATCCATCTGGTCACGGATCGCACACTCTTGATCTGTGGAGACGGACCGATGGATGTGAATGAGTGAAACACGTCCCTCGTGACAGAACTCACTCTCGTTCACCAGTTTAATGAAGACGAGCCTGTTTCAGCCTGACTTTTGTTCCCCGAGGCTCTGTGATATAAGCCAAACTTGCATCACATTATTCTCAGTTTTGGTTGATAGCCCACCTTAAATGTAATATTTCAATAATTTCTCAACACATTTACATGCAACCATTCTCTGATGCAGTGTTATTGCATTGTCACTGTTTATCTTTTATGTTTTTGTTAAAATTATAATTAAATTTAGTTTTTATATTTTCTACTTTCATGTTCATTTACCGTATTTTCCAGACTATAAGTCACACTTTTTTTCATAGTTTGGCTGGTCCTGCGACTTATAGTCAGGTGCGACTTATTTCTCAAAATGAATTTTACATGAACCAAGAGAAATGAACCAATAGAAAACATTACCGTCTCCAGCCGCCAGAGGGCGCTCTATGCTGCTCAGTTCTCCTGTAGTCTACACTGAAGACATAGAGCGCCCTCTCGCGGCTGGAGACGGTAATGTGAACTCTTGGTTCTTGTTTCTAATTAAATGCGACTTATAGTCCAGTGTGACTTATATATGTTTTTTTCCTCATCATTACGTATTTTTGGACTGATGCGACTTATACTCGGACTTATAGTCCGAAAAATATTGTAAGAATTTCATAATTGTGTTCTGGGTTTTTGTCATATTTATTAGTTTTTGTTGTTTTTAAATTATTGCTGGGCAAGGATAAATTTTTTAAGCACCAAATTTATAATGCATTCAAAAGTAGTGTATTGTGCACGTTTTCATTAAAAAGTGTGATCACTCCGTTTAGCAGTCCCTGGCCTACTTAACTAACCTGGAAACAAGCGCTTAAATATCCCGGAAACAAGGGCTTAACCAACCCAGAAACAAGCGCTTAACTAACCCGGAAACAACAATCGTTTAACTGACCCAGAAACAAGTGCTAAACCAACCCGGAAACAAGCGCTTAACTAGCCCGGAAACAAAAATCATTAAACTGACCCAGAAACAAGCGCTTAACTAAACCGTAAACAAGCTCTTAACAAACCCAGAAACAAGCGCTTAACAAACCCAGAAACAAGCACTTAACTAACCCGGAAACAACAATCGTTTAACTGACCCGGAAACAAGCGCTTAACTGACCCAGAAACAAGCGCTTAACTAACCCGGAAACAACAATCGTTTAACTGACCCGGAAACAAGCGCTTAACTGACCCAGAAACAAGCGCTTAACTAACCCGGAAACAACAATCATTAAACTGACCCAGAAACAAGCGCTTAACTAACCCAGAAACAAGCGCTTAACTAACCCAGAAACAACAATCGTTAAACTGACCCAGAAACAAGCACTTAACTAACCCGTAAACAAGCTCTAAACAAACCCAGAAACAAGCGATTAACTAACCCAGAAACAAGCGCTTAACTAACCCGGAAACAACAATCGTTTAACTGACCCGGAAACAAGAGCTTAACTGACCCAGAAACAAGCGTTTTAATTACCCGGTAACAAAAATCGCTTAACTAACCCGTAAACAAGCTCTTAACAAACCAAGAAACAAGCACTTAACTAACCCAGAAACAAGCGTTAACTAACCCGGAAACAACAATCGTTTAACTGACCCGGAAACAAGCGCTTAACTGACCCAGAAACAAGCGCTTAACTAACCCAGAAACAACAATCGTTAAACTGACCCAGAAACAAGCGCTTAACTGACCCAGAAACAAGCGCTTAACTAACCCGGAAACAAGTGCTTAACTAACATGGAAACAAGTGCTTAACTAACCCAGAAACAAGCGCTTAACTTACCCGTTAACAAAAATCGCTTAACTTAGCCGTAAACAAGCGCTTGCTAACCCGGAAACATCAAACATTTAACTGTCCCAGAAACAAGCGCTTAACTAACCCGGAAACAAGCGCTTAACTAACCCGGAAACAAGTGCTTAACTAACATGGAAACAAGTGCTTAACTAAACCGGAAACAAACGCTTAACTAACCCGGAAACAACAATCGTTTAACTGACCTGGAAACAAGCGCTTAACTAACGCAGAATCAAGCGCTTAACTGACCCATAAACAAGCGCTTAACTAACCAGGAAACATCAATCACTTAACTAACCCGGAAACAATCGCTTAACTAACCTGGAAACAAGTGTTTAACTAACCCGGAAACAAACGCTTAACTAACCCGGAAACAATTGCTTAACTAACCCAGAAACAAGCCCTTAACTAACCCAGAAATAAGTGCTTAACTAACCCAGAAACAAGTTTGTTAATCAAGTGCTTGTTTTTGGGTTAGTTAAGTGCTGTAACCATAAAGGCACAAATAGTGATGTTCTTATTTAATATCAGTGTTACTTGAGTGCCATTGAGTTTTATAGTTTTTTTGATAGTACTTTAAAATAGATTTTATTTTTTACATGTTCTGCTTTCACGTTAATTTGAGTGAATTTGTTGTGTATTTGTCGTCTGATGTGAGTCTAAAGTGTTTGCCTGGTTCTCTGTGTGTCTCTCAGTCTTCATCATCCAGGCGTCTTCGCTCCGGTTCTCCGAGGAGCCGCAGTCTCAGGATGCGTTACACGGCCGCAGTGCTATCCTGCGCTGTGAGCTCAGCGGCCCGGAGGACATGCGCTTCTGGTGGACACAGGACGGCCGGCGCGTGCAGGACTCGAACCGTCGCTTCCAGGAGGGCAGTAACCTGAAGTTCACCGCGGTGGACCGTCACACAGACACCGGCAGCTTCCAGTGTGTAGCGTCCAGCAGCTCCACCGGAGACACCCTGACCTCCGCCAGCGCCTCCTTCAACATCAAGTGTGAGCTGGGACTGTGTGTGTGTGTATGTGTGTGAGCTGTGACTGTGTGTGTGTGTGTGTGTGTGTGTGTGTGTATGTGTGTGAGCTGTGACTGTGTGTGTGTGTGTGTGTGTGAGCTGGGACTGTGTGTGTGTGTGTGTGAGGTGTGTGTGAGCTGCGACTGTGTGTGTGTGTGTGTGTGTGTGTGTGTGAGCTGGGACTGTGTGTGTGTGAGATGTGACTGTGTGTGTATGTGTGAGCTGTGTGTGTGTGTGTGTGTGTGTGTGTGTGTGTGTGTGTGTGAGGTGTGTGTGAGCTGCGACTGTGTGTGTGTGTGTGTGTGTGTGTGTGTGAGATGCGACTGTGTGTGTATGTGTGAACTGTATGTGTGTGTGTGTGTGAGGTGTGTGTGAGCTGCGACTGTGTGTGTGTGTGTGTGTGTGTATGTGTGTGAGCTGTGACTGTGTGTGTGTGTGTGTGTGTGAGCTGTGACTGTGTGTGTGTGTGTGTGTGTGTGTGTGTGTGAGCTGCGACTGTGTGTGTGTGTGTGTGTGAGCTGCAACTGTGTGTGTGTGTGTGTGTGAGCTGTGACTGTGTGTGTATGTGTGAGCTGTGTGTGTGTGTGTGTGTGTGTGTGAGATGTGACTGTGTGTGTATGTGTGAGCTGTGTGTGTGTGTGTGTGTGTGTGAGGTGTGTGTGAGCTGCGACTGTGTGTGTGTGTGTGTGTGTGTGTGTGTGTGAGATGCGACTGTGTGTGTATGTGTGAACTGTATGTGTGTGTGTGTGTGAGGTGTGTGTGAGCTGCGACTGTGTGTGTGTGTGTGTGTGTATGTGTGTGAGCTGTGACTGTGTGTGTGTGTGTGTGTGTGTGAGCTGCGACTGTGTGTGTGTGTGTGTGTGTGAGCTGCAACTGTTTGTGTGTGTGTGTGTGATCTGTGATCAAATACAGAGATAGTGTGTTAAATGTTCATATTCATGGTGTCCCAAAATTGCACTGTTGAGTACACTTACTTTATCTTAAGATTTTTTAGGATATTAAGTACAAAACTAGTGTGCAAAAAATAGAGCTCTTTCAGTACATTATGAAAGTGTACTTTTTTAGTAATCTGGTGCTCTTGAGATGTCATGTCTCATATCATAAGTCTCTCTCTCTCTCTCTCTCTCTTCGAATTAACTGTGACATATTATACCCCCAAATTCTTCATACAGTGGACTACCAGTAAAATTTGGAAAAAAATTATTCAGACACGTCATGTTTGCTTTAATTGCTAATGTAATCTTTTCCACCACAGACTTTAGTTGAGCTAAATTGGTTTTATCTAATTGTGTTCTTAAATGTAACAGCTGACAGCTATTCAACAGAATTCATTACAGACCTTTCTATCATAGTTATCAGACATCATTAAGATCAGTTTGTTCTGACACAGTTTAACTCTGAGCTCTTCTCATATTTTATTACTATTTTCTAAACTATAGCCAATAGACTGTGATATAAATATGATGTGATGTAACTGTGATGTAAATGATGGAATCAATAGCCGCGTTTCCACCGCAGGAACTTTACCCAGGAACTAGGGACTTGGTCCGGTACTTGGTGTGTTTCCACCGCAGGAACCAGGAACTAAATAAAGTTCCGGGTAAAGAAATGCCCCTCAGAAAGTCCCTGCTGGCGAGGTGGTACTTTTTTAAAGTTCAGGAACTTTCGGGGGCGGGACTTTGGCGCTAAACATCCTGATTGGTTGAGTTGACGCAGCATTGGTTGAGTTCAACCACCATTTATTCGGATCAACATTTTCAAAATATTACTGTTATTGTGTCATGAAATGTAATTTTAAAAGTATTTCAGGCGAGAATGTAGTTGTTTAAAACTCAAATCTGTTGTTTATTTATAAAGACAGCGCCTATTTAAAAATGTGTTTCGCCGATCTCGTAGACGGTGAGCTCCACTCGTTCAGCGAGAGCTCAGTGATCATCTATCCGCCCAGAGGCAGCCTCACCTTGGATAGACCTTCTGATGTGTGCCGCTGGCTCTGATGTGTCTTTAGTGGTTAAACATAACATATAATTCAGCTGCGGGGTAAATCTAACAGGTTTTCTTTGGTCTGTATTCAATTTATCTATATGTTAAAATGAAAATAAAAAAGGCAAGTCTATATAATATTTCGTTTCATTGTAATGGCTGTATATAACGTTACACTTATCCCTGAACTAAGTACATTTCTGCAGCTGTTATTATGTTTAAATGAAAACGAAAGGAGGCAGTGGTATTTTATATCCTATTTCGTGTTATTGTATATATACTGAGGGGAAAATTGCAGTAGCCAAAGCGATCTGAGTTCACGCAGCATTGGTTGAGTTCAACCACCATTTATTTGGATCATTTTCAAATATTACTGTTATTGTGTCATGAAATGTAATTTTAAAAGTATTTCAGGCGAGAATGTAGTTGTTTAAAACTCAAATCTATGGTTTATTTATAAAGACCGTGCCTATTTAAAAAATGTGTTTCGCCGATCTCTGCGACGGTGAGCTCCACTCGATCAGCGAGAGCTCAGTCCTCATGTATCCGCCGAGATGCAGCCTCAAATCGGCTAGACCTTCTGATATGTGCCGCTGGCTCTGATGTGTCTTTAGTGGTTAAACATAACATATAATTCAGCTGCGGGGTAAATCTAACAGGTTTTCTTTGGTCTGTATTCAATTTATCTATATGTTAAAATGAAAATAAAAAAGGCAAATTTATATAATATTTCGTTTCATTGTAATGGCTGCATATACACATATCCCTGAACTAAGTACATTTCTGCAGCTGTTATTATGCTTAAATGAAAACCAAAGGAGGCAGTGGTATTTTATATCCTATTTCGTTTTATTGTAAATAGGAAAATTGCAGTAGCCAAGACGAGCTGACTGAAGTTATCAAGTACGCTGCTGTTTATAGATTTACCGGACTTGCGTCGTCGCGGACATCACACTCCTGAGACGAATGCACAAAGTCTGAACTAACTACCGAGGATGCACGTCCAAAATCAGCGTACTTTAAAAAAACAAACAAATCAGCAGTACTTTGTATTGAGAAACGCGCGCAGACCTACGTCACCAGTCTATTTGCCTAATCTTCCCGGTACTTTACACCGCGGTGGAAACGCAGAAAGCAACAGGTCTGGGGGGAAAAAAGTTCCTGGGAAAAAAAGTTCCTGGTAAAAATGTTCCGGGTAATTTCGGTGGAAACGCGGCAAATGCTTCAGATCTGGGGATGCATCAGTTTCTCGTCCTCTATTTGCTGTAGATCTCAGTGTCTACAGATCCTCTGCTCTTACTCTGTCCATGTGTCTATATGTCTTCCTCTCAATTTATAAATCATAGCTGCTTCATCTATATTAGGAGATCTCTCTCTCTCTCTCTCTCTCTCTCATGCTATTATCATGAAGCACTATGTTCATCTGTTTCAGACACATGACTTTTAAATCATACACCACATTTATGAGCATTAGCTGGTGTAACCCCTCTCACCCGGGTCCTCTCTGACGCTCCTCGCACTCGCTCCGAGCGGGGCTCGAACCCGGGTCTTCCGGCATGGGAGGCGGACGCACTAACAAGGAGGCTAAATGGCTACAGCCACTAGCGTCTGTCGCTAGTGCGTCTCTTGAGATCGGGGAGTGAGGTTTACTTGCACAGCACTACTCGCTGGCCTCCGTTACACTCACCCCCC
>NC_039280.1:1273036-1275536 GCF_003368295.1 Carassius auratus
CGAGCGCAGGTGAGCTGTGAGCCGGATCCGTCTGATCGGAACTTTAGTTATTTCTGGCTGTGCTGTGGTGGAGCTGCCACTCGCTGTTTGACTGTGTTTCCTGCGTCAGAGTCGTGCAGCTGTTCCAGTCTCAGTCTCAGCACTGCAGCTGCCACACAACCTGCAGCGTGCCCTGACAGCTGCGCGCACACACACACACCAGAGTCACACACACACACAGAGTCACACAGCACACACAGAGTCACACACACACACAGACACACACACACACACACACACACACACACACAGAACAGAACCATCATACTACATACAACTCCAGGACTTTTACAATGCATGTCTCTCCCGCTCACAGAAGCTTATTTATTTGATTAATAATACAGTAAAACAGTGAAATATTATTCTAATGTAAATCATCTGTTTTTGTGGTGAATCTGTGTTAAAGTGTAATCTATTTCTGTGATGCTCCGCTGTATTTCCAGCATCATTCTCCAGTCTTCAGTGTCCACATGATCTTCAGAAATCAGAATATATGATGATTTACTGCTCAAGAAACATTTCTGGTTATTATTAGTGTTGAACACAGTTGTGCTGCCTCAATATTTCTGTGAAAACTGTGATGCATTTTATTTTTCAGGATTCACAGATGAATAGAACAATCAAACGAACAGCATTTATTTGAAATAGAAATCTTTTGTAACATTGTAACTGTTTTTACTGTGACTTTGGTCAATTTAACACATCCTTGATGAATAAGTGTTAAGTTCTTTAAAACTAGAACACTGCACATACAGTCAAACCAAACATATTCAGACAGCAGATATCATTTAGATATTTGTTACTAGTGTTACTAAGTGAGGATAGCAGAATAAAGTGAACTGTGACATTTATACATTTCTTCACAAAGTGAACAAACAGTTAAATCTGTGAAACAATTGATTCAGAAACTTTGACCTGATCATGTAACAGCTGACAGATATTCAACAGAATTCATTATCAAAGTTATCTGACATCATCAAGATCAGTTTGTTCTGACATAGTTTAACTCTGAGTTCTTCTCATATTTTATTACTATTTTCTAAACTATAGCCAATAAACTGTGATATAATGTGAGAAATGTTGAAGTGTCTGAATAAATCGTGGTCTGACTGCAAATGAAAAGGGGTAATACCTGCATCATCTCTGCTTCTGCTGTGTGTCCAGGCTCTCCGTTTGCTCCCGGGACTCCTGCGATTCCTCTCGGTCAGAGCGGTGTGTCTCAGGGGTCACCACAGGGTCAGCAGGCCGTGTTTCGTCTGCCAGCCACACGTCTCACTGACCGGTGCGTCTCCACACAGCCCTCACTAGTGCTCACTGCTCAGTGTTCACCATCAGACCTCGTCTCCTCGGAGTCACACATACAGTATATCAGGGGTTTGTGTGATCTCACACTTCAGCCACATATCTTCATGCAAATTTGGCTTTATTGCATAAACAACACAGATATGCAAAATGCACAGGAGATCTCACATGTGCATTAAAACATGCATCGTATGTGATCAGAAACATGCGTGCATTAGCTATGATAGAAGACACTCCTGATGCACAACAAAACTATTTTGTTGTTGTCATTTTTACAAGCAATTTTTTTATGTCTGCATTTTTGTTTCAGTTTCGTTTTGAGTTATTTTAGTACATCTAGTTAAACCAAATAAAAATGTGATGTTGTCTTGGAAACTAGCTGAAAACAACTTTTTTTTTTTAATTGTATATTTTATTTCTTCTGTTCAGATGTTGTTATGGTAGGACGATGGTTTCGGTTGTAGTCCCAGCTGTTTGGAGCAGAGAGATGGAAACGGTGCTTTATTTGTGGATGTTTAGTGCAGTGTGCTGGGTTTGATCCCAGATGTGACGGTGAATAATGAGAGGAGTCTGATGAAGCTGATTCTGCTGTAATAAACTCATCACACGGCTGCTGTGTTCGCTCACACATCCGCTTTGATCAGTATCAGATTCACTGCCACTGATGATCAGGTGGAGCTCACAGGAAGTGCAGACTGAGCGTGTGTGTGTGTGTTGTGTGTGTGTGTGTCAGGCGGAGGATGCCGCAGCAGCTCCAGAGCGTCAGGTCCAGTCCAGCGGTCAGTCGAGCTGCATCAGCTCCAGCGCTCCACAGACCTCAGGTACACACATACACACACACACACACAGGGAGAGAGAGACACACACACACACATCATTTTCTGCTTTAGTTAAAGTTGACACTTTGTTGTGCATTTTTCTAATTTATTTATGTCTGTGTAGTTTTATATATTTTATTTTAGTTATGTTGTTGTGCATTTTGTCGTTTTTTTGAAATATTTACATGTATATATTTATATTCCTATAAATTATTTTATAAGTAAACATATTTATTAAAAACCATAGCCTATGCTTCTGATAATAAACATATACTGTACACACACATATATTTTGTAAACAAAAAAACTTTTATTTTGGATGCGATTAATCGTTTGACAGC
>NC_039280.1:1283036-1303036 GCF_003368295.1 Carassius auratus
AAATGATGTATTCTCTGCTGAAAATATGCGAAGTCACGATGATGAAGAGTAAACAAACAGAAGCGGCTCTTCAGAGTGAACTTTCCCTCAGTGTTACAGTCACACAGCGAGCGAAGTCCGCTACAGTCTATCAGTAATGTATCCGTGTATCCTTCTGTTGATACAAACACACCTGTGCTACTGACTGCGTCTGTGTGTGTGTGTGCATTACATGTTCTGGAAAAAAAAATACATTTAGAAAAATGATATTTAACTTTAAAACCGTAGAAACCACAAATTTACCATGGATACAATATTAACTATTTTAGCCATAATAATTATAGTAAAAGCCATAATAATAATTATAATTATTTCTATCTATTACTAATTGTAGTCTGTTACTGATGTCAAAATACATGACCAAATTGATAGTTTGTATAGTAATTAATTGGATTACTTCTATTAGGTTAGGTACTTTAATTACTTTTGACCTCAGATATATTCAGAGAAGTGTATTAAACATCACACAATGCTGGGATTCATGAGTGAACTGCTGTGAACTGATGAAAAGATGGAAGACTTCACAAATGTAGAAAAGCAGTAGAATTTCAGCAAGGAAAAATTTAAGAGAAAAAAAAAGTATTAGAGCAAATCTAATGATGAATAATTTACTGCCACTGTGTGAATTAACAAGTAATCATGTAAGCTACGAAAAAAGTAACTATTCGTATTCTTAGCTTTTTTAAAGGTAGTAAAGTGTAACGTTTTTGGAATCTGATTAGTGTTTAGATGTGAGCAGTTCCTGTGGAGATCCTTCAGATTCAGTCATGAGCGTGTGTCTCAGAACTGACTGACCTGAGATCAGCCAACACTGAAAACAGGATGACCACACTGAGAATAACAGTATAAACCTCCAGATAAACCACCGATGCCTTGTGAAACCATGCCTCTCTCTGCTCAAACCGTGAGAAGAGAAGATGAGAAGCATTATTTGAGACGGACTGTAGTGAGAGAGGCTGTCTGTGTCTGGTTTGGTGACCGCTTCTCACACACATCAGCTGCAGTGACTGTGTTTCTTTGGTTTCTAGTGGACGGTGTTTTGGCCTCAGGACGTCCCGTACAGCAGTCTGGGTCCTCTGGGCGCTCTGGCCAAGCATTTTGTGGACTATCATTATCCTGTGATGTATTATGGGTAAGTGAGCGAGCGCTGTTATTCATACGGAGAGCTCCGAGCCCTCGCTGATGTTAGTTTCTCTCTTCTGTGTCTCAGGTGGTTTCTGGCGTGGATCATCCATCTGTTCGAGGCTCTGTTTGCACTGAAGGTCTGCAGGTAAGACCCCGTGTGTTTCGTGTTTTCTACCACAAGGTGGCAGTACAGACCATTAGATCTAACTCTGTGTGCGTTCTGTCAGCTCACTGCACTTATGGATTATTAATGGAGTTAATTATATCAGTGGAAGATCTGGGTCGGTCTGAGGATGAGCTGATGTTCATCTTTGGCTGATCAGATACAGGACTGTTGATCCGTGTGTTTGTGTCTGCAGTGATAAAGGCATCGACAGCTCGTCCGCACGCTTGCTGTGGTTCGCTCAGACGTTTCTCTTTGGTTTCGCGTCTCTGGGTCTTCTGATCAGATACAAGCCGGACGGCCGACCCAAACGCCAGTGACCCACACCAGAGCTCGTGTCCCAGAGCACACTGACCTTTATATCCCAGAGGATTCATCAACCTGCAGGTTACATCTGAACAGTCACAGTCAGTTCTTATACACGAGACTAGTGTGAGAGCATCACTAACCTGGACTGAAGTGTTACCGTGTATCTAATGCCTCCTGTAGTGTAACGTGTGCTCAGAGACGGGTTACAGACAGACTAATACAGACATTCACGGGTGAAGAATAACAGGACAGATATCCATCTAAAGCTTTAGTAACGTGATGAAACAGACTGAACTTCCCACTGTACAACAGAACAAGAGCCCTTCATATAAGCTTTAATATTTACTCCGTAAATATGCCTTTAAACAGTTTTCACTCAGAAAGGAAACACACTCAAATTTTGAAGTAGAGAAACTGAAATTGTGTTTTCAGCAACACTTAAACCCTGTTTTGTGTGGTGTATAATATGCATAGGAAAGCATTGCATCGAAACTGAAGTGCATTATATTATTTGCAGATACCTGAAATTGGTCATTTGCATCAATCTTTTTAAAGGTTTAACAGTGAGTGTTATAATTGTGGTTACAGTTATTCATGAGATCATACAATTAATAATTAATGCATGAATAATACTTTTACAATGCATTATATCAAAAGGCTCTGAAGTATGAGTTTTATATTTAAAAAGGGGGATATAAAAAAATAAATTATCCAGTTAAATAAAATGAAGTTAAATAATTCTGAGAACCACTGATTTAGAAAGTGTACAGCTCAAATGCATTTTAGAGTAAGACTTCATGAGCTTTAATTCAATTCAGGTTTAATTGTGTAGCGCTTTTCATGATACAAATCATTCCAATACAGCTTTAAAGAAAATGTAAGTTTCTATTTTAAAGTCTCTTTTTCACTGCTGCAGTGTGTGTGTGTGTGTGTGTGTGTGTGTGATTTACAGATCAAGAGTGTTTGAATGATGGAAAATAAACAGATTGATTTGACGTGTGTTTAGTGTCATCTGTCATTCGATGTACAATCACATAAAAGACTGTGACACAGACATCAAGCTTCTTCCAGTTATGACAGGAGCTCAGCATTGATTAATCTGCGGATGAATGAATCGGATTCATCTCTTCAGACTGGATTCAAACACACATACAGCAGAGAGACAGAGAGAGAGATTACACACCATCCATGTGCTTTATTCATAGCTAGACAACATACTCATAATTCATAAAGAGAGAGAACTTTTTATTTTAGCATATTCGTCAGACAATAATTACTCTTTTGTGTCTTGATTGAGTAAAACCAGCAATATCACAGCAGCATCAGAGCTGTGTGTCTTATTCAAGCTGTAGGTGACCTCATTTTATTTAAATATAGGAAAATATGACTTAATTTGTTTCCTGTTTCCACCTACATAAACTCTAAACCTCTCTTTTTTTGTTTCAAAGTTGATCCAGACAAATACATTGAAGATAAACTTTCTTTTCTTTTCTTTTTAATAACTGTACTGCCCTAGTAGTCTGATATTTTCAACTGTTTAATCAAATGAAATAAAATAAATCTGAGAAAAATATCCTGAAAACGCGCTCCGAGTCCCGATTTGAATCAGAAGAGTCATGAACCCGATCCGGATTCATAAGAGCTTCGAAGTTCATATCTGAATAAAACAATGAATAAATCCTGAACCCGCTCCAAAGTTTCGATCTACATCAAATGATTCGCGATTCGCGCTAGCTTTTCGAAACAGTGAACCATTAACCTGTTCGTGTTATTTATTTTAATCATTATAAGCGATGTCGATTGTCTCTAGTGAATCACTAATGATCGGAGACACGAGTTTGAATCATTCGGAGCGGTTCCAGCCTAAGTGACTCACTCAAGTGAATCGGTTCGTCTTCAGTCATGTTTACACGACACTGTCAGCACTACAGCCGGCTCAGCTCCAGCTTTAGGACATTCACTGAAATAAACGAACAAATCATGTTTACAAAAAAAAAAAAAAAATCTATATTTCCCTTCCAAAGATAACATCAACACAAATCTTTGTATCTTAATTCACAATATTTGAAATAGTTTGATCTGCAGCTCAAACATGGGTGAGCTAAATGCCTTTAATTATTTTAATGCACTATTTGTAATTGCACAAATGAGCATCTGTAGTCTGAATACAGACGGTTCCTGCTGGTGTTCATGTGGTCATGTGCAGATTTATACACACATAATATCTAACCTTATGATCTCTATCAAATACAGCACTCAGAGCGTGATTACATACAGGAAGAGCTTTATATCCTTAAGCCACATACAGCTGAGATAAACACAGCTAGATTCCACATCACAGTTTAATAAATGATGTTATATACAGCACAACATTCTGGATCATGCAATAATAATGAATCGATTCATGCTGGAATTTGATTTGAATATTACAGTGCATTTGTTCAGATCTTTGGGATCTTTACATTAGTTTGAACAGAAATCCTGAGATCTGTGTAACTCAGAGTAATCACCCTGTATTATCTGTGTCTATTCTAACAACTGTCTGATTTTTGTCTAGTTCTCCAGTCGAATTATCTTAACATTTTAATATCAAAGTACAAAATTACTTAATATTTTATACATAAATTAACACACACACAAATAATAATAAAAAACATCTGAAATTTAAATGATAAAAATGTACAATTTAAAAAGTTTTTTTTTTACATTTACTAAAAATATATAAAAAGAATAACCATATAAAATATAACAATAACGCAAAATATGATTCTTATAAAATATAATAAAAAAATACTTAAATAAAAAGTAAAAAAACTAGCTGCATCATGTCACATGAGAATTAAAGATCAGAACGAATGTGTTGTGAAATAACAACTTAGCATCTCAGCTCACTGTTATTACTGTTATAATCACAGTTATATACTGAATGAACATGAACGTGTGTGTGTGTGTGTGTGTGTGTGTAGAACTGTCCTCTGACCTGTGTTCTGAACAGCTCTGCTTTATCACTGTACCGTCTGTGACAAACACCCAGCACCCTGAGAGAGAGACAGACAGTTGGTTAGTTAGTTAGCTGGTTGGTTAGTTAGCTGGTTAGTTAGGGGATCTGGAGAGGGGATGGCAGTGCTGTCTGAGCAAGGCTTGTGACACGAGCTCATTGAACACTCTCAAGCTGATGTTGATGTGACCTGTAGCTTATGTTTACACCGATGCATTGGGCAGATGTTTTATTCAAAGCGACTTACACTCGTTCAGGGTTTACATGCAGGAGCTCGAATCGTAGAAGTCACGGTTCGATTCCCAGAGAATGCTCTGATAACACGCACAGCTCGACTCCAATACAACACAAGTCTTTGGGATGAAAGCGTCTGCACGATGCATGACTGTAGGAGGTCCTCCTCGTTCTCTGACCTGACGTCCTCTCGGGTCAGCAGGTCCAGGAGTTTGGCCATGTCTCCGGGCCAGTCGTCCAGATGCACGCTGAAGCGACTGACCCTGAGGTCCACACACTGCAGAAGCAGCTCCAGCTCCATGTTAGCACTGCTGACCACCACAGCCACCCTGCAGCACACAACACACACCTCACATTCACATTACATTGCTCTGTTAGGAAGCTAATGCATCAAATCATGTTAACAAATGAGACCTAATTATAAATGTAAATGTTTGAGCAATTCAAACAAACAGTTTATTCTATTAATATGGTTCATTAGCATAGTGTTCAGAGTTGCCAAGCAGCATATTTAATCTGAATGCATTAATAATGTTGATCTGCATTTGACAACGGCTTCGAGTGCAGCTCATGCATTCAGAGACCAGAGTGACCGCTCGCAGGAACGATGACCGCGTCCAGCTGCGGCACCTGCTCATAGATCTCCAGACCCACTGATCCCAGACCTGCCAGATACACAGCGCTGTCGTCCCTGCGGATGAGAGAGATGGATCAGATTAAAATGTATCAGTTTCCACAAAAATATCGGTCAGCAGAACTGTGTTCAACATTGATAATAATCAGAGATGTTTCCTGAGCAGTAAATCATCAAATCAAATTACAATCCTGATCTCAGAAAGGAGACTTGGGCCTGGTCTGAGGTTTTCAGGATTGTGAGTGAACTGCAGGACTGTCAGTACAGGATTCAGAGAGCAGACATGAACCATATGATAAATGACAGACACAAACACAAAAGATCCTCTGGAATGAGTCCGAGGCGTCTCCATAATGAAGATTGAATAATGTCTTCTAACCGGTTTGATCTACATGCATCTTAATATCTTAATATTTTAAAGTTGCATTCATTGTAGCTCTAATCTGCTAATCTAATGCATGACGATATTAAGATATCATACACATTAACATCATGAAATTCTAAAATACTGACAGAAGTATTCTAATGAACAGATTTGACTACTTTAGTAATGTTTTAGGATATAATGACATTCCATGGAATTGTGTGCTTTTCATTTTCTATTTGTAAGTCGCTTTGGATAAAAGTGTCTGCTAAATGACTAAATATAAAAGTTTTTGGCTCTAGGTCTGGATTTAAAGTCACAGCAGGCCAGTCAAGTTCTTCCACACTGACTCAGTCAATCATTTTGCCTTATACACAGAGACACTCTCATGTTGGAATAGAAAAGGCTTGATTATAACTCCTTGATTACATCTCCTTCACTGAACCTGTGTAGAGCAGGAACTCCTTCTTCAGGAATATCTCCACACCACAGTGTACTGCACACACACACCTTCAGGAGTCGTGTGTGTGTGTGTGTGTGTGAGTGTGTGTGTGTCTCTGTGTGTCTCTGTGTGTTTGTGTGTGTGCGTGTGTGTGTGTCTGTGTGTGTGTGTGTGTGTGTGTCTCTGTGTGTGTCTCTGTGAGTGTGTGTCTGTGTGTGTGTGTGTGTGTGTGTGTGTGTGTGTATGTCTCTGTGTGTGTGTGTTTGTGTGTGTGTGTGTGTGTCTCTGTGTGTGTCTCTGTGTGTGTGTGTCTCTGTGTGTGTGTGTGTGTGTGTCTCTGTGTGTGTGTGTGTGTGAGTGTGTGTGTCTCTGTGTGTGTGTGTGTGTGTGTGTGTGTGTCTCTGTGTGTGTCTCTGTGAGTGTGTGTCTCTGTGTGTGTGTGTGTCTCTGTGTGTGTGTGTGTGTGTGTCTCTGTGTGTGTGTGTGTGTGTCTCTGTGTGTGTCTCTGTGTGTGTGTGTGTCTCTGTGTGTGTGTGTGTGTGTGTCTCTGTGTGTGTGTGTGTGTGTGTCTCTGTGTGTGTCTCTGTGTGTGTGTGTCTCTGTGTGTGTGTGTGTGTGTGTCTCTGTGTGTGTGTGTGTGTGTGTGTGTGTGTCTCTGTGTGTCTCTGTGTGTGTGAGTGGTACCGTGCAGGGTGTTTTCTGAATCCCGGTCTGCTGTAGTCTGAAGGCAGCGGTGCTGATGTCCTGGAAGCGCAGATGTTCAGGAGGATGTTTAGCTGTAGTCTTGTTCTCGCTGCTCTTCTTCACGGCTGGTTTAGGTGTGGACATTAACTGGACCTCCGGCGCTTCTCAAACACTGCTCTCGAACACCTTCACGTCTCCATTGAGGTACTCCTCGGCTCCGAAGTCCTTCAGGCGTTCCGGGCAGATGAGTGTGGAGCGTGGCCCGGGCGTCCGTTCCTGATGTGGGTGTCTCTAACACACGGGCCGCTGTGGAAGGAGCAGTCGGTTTTAGAGGATCCTCTGCGCTGCTCCTCACTGTCCGGAGATAAACACACAGTAACTCCTATAATTCATCTTCACTGATTCATAAAAATGTCTCTTTCCCTTCTTCTCTGCATTTCTCCTCTACTTGTTTAATCATAAATGAGTCATAAAAACTGTGACTCTTATGACAGTTTGGCAAGTCACTCTAAATGAATAAATGTAAATGTATTCACCAGGGTTTATAATATTTAACTAAAACTAACACAAACTAAAATTAAAACCATCAAAAAATATTGTTACTTGAAAAAAACATTAACTGAAATCAAATAAAATGTAAAAAGGCATTTATTTTTGCAAGTTGCCAATTTCTCATTTGAATTTAGATTAACTTGATGTACTAGAACAACTAAAACAAAATACTAAAACAATTTACATATAAAAAACAGTTACTAAAACTTTAAAATGAAAACAGAAAATAAAAACAGATTCACAATATTAATAAAATATTTTACCTCAATGATACCAAAATACAGGTATGTAGAAATATCAGTAACACTTCACAATAAGATCCCATTACTTTAGATCAGTTAAAGCTGCGGTAGGGAACTGTTGACTCTCTAGCGGTTAATAAACAGAACTGCTTGCGTCTTGCGGAAGAACATCGTAGCCGGAACTACTTCTCTCTGTTTATGTCTATGAAGAATCACAAAGGTACTGGGTTACTCCGCCGCGGTACCCCCGAAGTAATCTAAAATAGTCCGAATATAAACACTTATTATAGGTGCACCCTAGTGATTCAGGACAAGCCAAAAACACGGTTTGGAAAATGGATTCATGGTGTACTCGCTTATTATATACATTTTGAATACTTTGAACACAAAACCAGACCGCAGCTCTGATTGGTTGTTTCTTACCGGGAGCGATAAGAAACAACCAATCAGAGCTGCGGTCCGTAACTTTTTTTTTGTGTTCAAAGTATACGTCGGGGTACCGGAGTAACCCAGTACCTTTGTGATTCTTCATAGACTTAAACAGAGAGAGTTATATATTTTTCTAATTTATTTTCAAAATATAAAAAAATTTTCTCGTAATTTTTACTTTATTCTCAAAATATTTAAAGTTTGTTCTCAGAATTTTTACTTGATTCTCAAAATGTGTGTAGTTTTCCCATATTGCTACGACTTTATTCTTGTAAGTTTACTTTTTACAGAGCAGCATGTAAAGTGAGGTTAATAGTATTTGAGTGTCTGTGGTCATGTGTCCAGCGCTGAAGTCTGTTAATATCTGACCTCTCGCCTCATTCCCACGTCACAGCGTCTCCGTTACAGACAAACACCCTCTGATGAACACTACTGATGCACACATTTCTGTTTCACACTCAGTCTCCTGCATGTGACTATTACTTTATAAATCAGGCTTACAGGGTTACCGTCATACATTAATAAAAGAGCTCTCTCAGGTTTACCCTGGCAGGAAGAGGAGGATGAAGGTGAGGAAGAGTCTGAGGAGGATGAATATATATCTAAATTACGGCCTATGCTCTCAATGTCAAATGCAGAAATGTTAATCCATGCATTTATGACTTCAAGGTTAGATTATTGTAATGCTTTATTGGGTGGTTGTTCTGCACGCTTAGTAAACAAACTACAGCTAGTCCAAAATGCAGCAGCAAGAGTTCTTACTAGAACCAGGAAGTATGACCATATTAGCCCGGTCCTGTCCACACTGCACTGGCTCCCTATCAAACATCGTATAGATTTTAAAATATTGCTTATTACTTATAAAGCCCTGAATGGTTTAGCACCTCAGTATTTGAGTGAGCTCCTTTTACATTATACTCCTCTACGTCCGCTACGTTCTCAAAACTCAGGCAATTTGATAATACCTAGAATATCAAAATCAACTGCGGGCGGCAGATCCTTTTCCTATTTGGCGCCTAAACTCTGGAATAACCTACCTAACATTGTTCGGGAGGCAGACACACTCCTGCAGTTTTAATCCAGTACGTATCCAGACCAGATGGTGGATCAGCACCTAGAAAGGACCTCTACTGCCCTGAAAGACAGCGGAGACCAGGACAACTAGAGCCCCAGATACAGATCCCCTGTAAAGACCTTGTCTCAGAGGAGCACCAGGACAAGACCACAGGAAACAGATGATTCTTCTGCACAATCTGACTTTGCTGCAGTCTGGAATTGAACTACTGGTTTCGTCTGGTCAGAGGAGAACTGACCCCAACTGAGCCTGGTTTCTCCCAAGGTTTTTTTCTCCACTCTGTCACCGATGGAGTTTCGGTTCCTTGCCGCTGTCGCCTCTGGCTTGCTTAGTTGGGGTCACTTCATCTACAGAGATATCGTTGACTTGATTGCAAATTAAAACAGACACTATTTCAACTGAACAGAGATGACATCACTGAATTCAATGATGAACTGCCTTTAACTATCATTTTGCATTATTGAGACACTGTTTTCCAAATGAATGTTGTTCAGTGCTTTGGCGCAATGTATTTTGTTTAAAGCACTATATAAATAAAGGTGATTGATTGATTGATTGATTGAAAGGTGATGAAGACTAAAGCTTGGAGGAGCGACAGGAGAGAACAGAGCTGTGGATGAGGACGGGTCTGCTGCTTCTACAGAAGAAGGATCAGGAGCTTCGGAGGTGTTCTGAGGAGCATCAGAAGCTCCAGCTCCAGACCTGCTGGCGATTGGAATAGATTTAAAAATGTTATTTATTTCTGTGACTAAAGCGGAATTTCTTGCATCATTACTCCAGTCACATGATCTTGATTTGCTGCTCAAAAACATTTATTATTATGTTGAAAAAAGCTGAATAGAATTCAGATTTCTTTTATAAATACATAAGACTTTTGAATGTTAGAGTGTTGTAATGTTACATAACATTTTTATGCTGATCTTTTGATCTTTCTGTGCATCAAAGAATCCTGAAATAAATGTATGATCAAATACTGATAATAATAATCAGAAATGTTTCTTGAGCAGTAAATCATCATATTATTCTGATTTCTGAAGATCATGTGACACTGAAGACTGGAGGAATGATGCTGAAAATACAGCGGAGCATCACAGAAATAAATAAATAATAATTTTAAATATATTCAAATAGAAATTGTTTACTTTAAAAGGTAAAAATATTTCACAATTTTATAGTTTTTGCTGTATTTTGGATTAAATAAATGCAGGCTTCGTGAGCACGAGACTTCTTTAAAAAAAAAAAAAAAATTAAAAATCATGGTGTTCAGAAGCATTTGGCTTGTAATGTACACGCTAGTTTCCCACCTCTGCCAGAAGGGATCATATTCCTCGCTGTCACTAAAGCTCCGTGTCTCCTGGCCGTCTTTCACAAAGTTAGCAAAAAACTGAGCGGCGAAATTCGTCCTGGACTCCAGCGGACGTGAAATACTCTCTCTGTGCAGCAGGACTGTCCTCGTCCTCACAACATCAGCTCAGCGCTCAGGGTTATTTCAGGAGGGATTAGCCGTAATCACAGTCTCTCCGGCCCTTCAGATCTATCCCTGTATCACACCCACCTCTCACCTGGTATAATCAGACTCTCTAAAGGGAGAGATGAGGGCTTGTCCAGCAGAAAGTGTCCTCCAGAAGACCTCGAGCTCTGACCTCCAGGACAAATCCTCCTCAGACCGGATCACAGATCACCTCTGACTTCACTATCATCATTTATGATGCTCCAGAAATGATATATAGGGTGATTTGAGCCTGCGGGGAAGTTGAGCCACCCCTTGTTTCTAGACAACTTTAACATAATCAGTTATATGACCACAAATATATTTTACTCACCCGTGGGATGACTGGTAACTACATTAATGTTCAAGGACTCATGCTTCATGTTTCTGATCAAGTCTCTCACCTGTGTTTGTGTTTTAGGAAGTTATGAGGCTATACTCTTTGCTTGATGTTAGCTCTGAACTGCTGGATGATGCAAGTTTGTTAAAAAGGTAGGAGTGGGGTAAGCTGAGCCAGTGGCTCAACATCTCTTATGATTATAAAGTATTATTTTACTGCAATTCTAGATTATATTTCATTTTTTTTAGGTCAAACATTTTTTATTCTGTTCTGGGCATTGATATTTTCATTAAATAGTCGTCCCAGTTTTGTACAAGCAATTGCTTTTTTCTTTTTTTTTAAAAGTAAAAATTGGCTCAACTCACCCCACCCTCTTCCCTACAAATATGACTGATTGTAGTGTATACACACTCTTCATCAGCTTTATATGTTAACCTCTGAGCACATTTATGGTGTTTTTGTGCAGGTTAGATGAGTAAACAGATATTCATATTTCAATCATATAATTCAATAACACATAATTCATTCATATTGAGTCTAGATCTACAGTGAGATCATGTTCACACACAACACTCTGATCTCTGTCTCCATGGCAACACCAGAGCTGTCACTCAACACATGGAGAACCCTGTTGCATGATAAAGTAACAGAATTCTCACATAAACGCTTAAATGTAATAACATTTTATCTAAAAAAATAAACATAAAAAAATAAATCATGCATCAAACTCAAGCCAGAGCGTTTTAACTGCACACTGCTGTTATTCATGCACAGAACATGTTTTATGGAGCTTGTAATGAAACGTTTCCCTTGCCTCTTTTAAAGCAGCGTGATGCAGACGAGATTTACAGACGAGCACTAACCCCAGACATCACACCGGACAGCTCCAATACATCACACAATACTAACAAGCATCCCAAAGCAGGATCATTGTTGTCCATGTCCGTCCCCTGATGCCCATTCCAGGAAACAGAACCGGAGAGAAGTCAACACGGAGACAGAGCCAAGAGACGCTTTCCAGTGTGACGAGACAAATCATTTAATACTCAGAGGGTCTGGAGGAACTGATTTCCCTTGAGAATAGAGGAACCCATCACAATTAATCGAGCAGATTTTAATCAAAGCACTGAGAAGAAGATAAAAGATAAGAGTTATCTTCAGTCGCACTATTGTGGACACTCTTACTAACAACCAGTAACTCTTTACATGGCATGGGATTCCAGAAACTGAGTACTTGAATTTGATTACATCGCATTTTAAAGTGCTCAGAATAAGATTACAGTTGCTTTTGTATACATTACATGATTATATATTAATACAGTCAAACAATAGCAATAAATCAAATTCTTCCTAAATTGAATTCTGCTCACATGCATTCAGAAAGTCATCAGCTTTGAGATTTGATGAGATCTGAGATTTGGCACATAACAAGAATGATGATTTTGGCATTGGTGAAGATAACAGCTGATAACAGACGCTTAATTGTTTGTTAAAATGAATAGGGACAATTGAGTTTATAAGAGTTAAGACTACTCCACTCCACCTTAAAACGCCTCGTTTAAACGTGCTCCACATCTCTGCGTCACTGTGTGGAAAGATCTGCATTACACTGTCCAGATGTTCACACAGAGAAAGAAGAAGTTACTTTTATTCTCTCTGATGCCGCAGCGTCATGTCGTGGAGACACTGTGTGATTGTGAAAGTGAAACTACTTAGTTTGGTTTTCCAAAAGAGGACACAACTATAAATCAGTGGTGAAGTTGTATTTCAACACTGTTCCAGAACAGTTCACAAACTTCACAAGGACAGTCTGGCTCTTCTGACTCACAGTCTGTAAGTACGTTTTCATATTTAAAGGTCCCCTTCTTAATGATCCCATGTTTTAAACTTTAGTTAGTGTGTAATGTTGTTGTTAGAGTATAAATAATATCTGTAAAATGCTAAAGCTCAAAGTTCAATGCCAAGCAAGATATTTGATTTAACAGAATTCGCCTACAAAAAACGACCCGTTTGGACTACATCCCTCTAGTTCCTGCAGGAATGACGTCACTAAAACAGTTTTTTTGACTAACCTCCGCACACATGAATTCACAAAAAGGGGGCGTGGCCTTGTTGCGCTCCGACGGAGAAGAAGGAAGAGCTGTGTTTGTGTTTGTCGCCGTGTCGTTGAAACGCTGTTATTTTCATCTCTGAGTCCAATCATCTTTGTTTGGGCTTCCCAGGAACGCTGTACTTTGAGATTAATGGTTACAATTTATGTTTAACTCGGTTCCCGAACATTATAATCCACATGTTAAACTATGTGCAGCACATTTTGCTGAGGACAGCTTCCTCAATCTCAATCAGTTTAATGCCGGATTTGCACAAAGATTATTCCAAAGATTCACAAACACGCTTCGAAGTTCCGATCTGAATGGATTGCTAAGTGAGATGTTATTTGAAATAAGTGATGGATTACATTTTCTGTAATCTACACAGCACTGACTGTGTTTCAGGAGAATTGACGAGTGAAAGAAGGATCTGTGTGTCCTCACGTCTCATTAGAGCTTCAGACAGACGTCCAAGACCAGCTGACCACAGACACTCCATCTAATGCAGACGGACAGGATGACCATCATCCACTGCCTCAGGATCATCATGTGTGTGTGCGTGTGTGCGTGTGAGTGTGTGTGTATGTGTGAGTGTGTGTGTGTGTGTGTGTGTGCGTGTGAGTGTATGTGTGAGTGTGAGTGTGTGTGCGTGTGAGTGTATGTGTGAGTGTGAGTGTGTGTGTGTGTGAGTGTGTGAGTGTGTGTGTGCGTGTGTGTGTGTGTGTGTGTGTGCGTGTGAGTGTGTGTGAGTGTGTGTGTGTGTGCGTGTGAGTGTATGTGTGAGTGTGTGTGTGTGCGTGTGAGTGTATGTGTGAGTGTGTGTGTGTGTGAGTGTGTGAGTGTGTGTGTGCGTGTGTGTGTGTGTGTGTGTGTGCGTGTGAGTGTGTGTGTGTGTGTGTGTGCATGAGAGAGAGAGAGTCTCTCTGACTGTGTGCAAGGACTGTGTGTGTGCACGTGCCTTGAGTGTGTGTGTGTGTGTGTGTGTGTGTGTGTTTGATCACTGTTTAATTTCTGCAGACACTCTAGTGATGATCATAATGTTTTTTGGTGTTCAGTAATTCCTAAATGTTCATGAGGTTTGTGTGTGTTGGATTTATTGCAGAGTAATGAGTCTGTGTTCTGCAACATAATCTAATTTACTCCATATCTCTGTGTAGTTCTGGATTGTGGTTTTCTATATCTCTGAGCTGGTTTCATACCACAACATATCACTTTCTAACTTCATTTACACTTATGTGTGTGTGTGTGAGTCATATTTGGTATTTAATATTTGTTTATTCTTAAGCACATGCAAACTTATATTAATAGATCAATCAGTGGCTCAGGGTTTTTGAGTTGATGAAAAGCTAATAATTAATAATAATAATTAAATATTTTCAGAAAATTAAAATAGTTAATAAATAAAAGGCATCAAACTAAAACAATACAGAGAAATGGTCTCTTACAGAGAAAGTTGCCTAAAGCATGTCATTCCTTGACGAAGGCTTTGGTAAGAAATAAACCGTGTTTCAGGGAGTGTGTGCAGTTATAGTTTTTCTTTGTTTAGTCTTCTGCTTTAACTTGCAGCTCGAAAAGGTTTGCGATTGTTTTACTACTTTAAAGTTTAGCTGCATGTCAAGGGACCTCTAAGTGACATCAGAGAACCGTAAACGTGAATGTGTCTTTCAGCTTGAGTAAAAGTTTCTTTAAGGCCTTCGAGTAAATGTTTTAGCTCAAATGAGAAAAAGTTTGTGAATTGCTGCCTTCTGACTCGTGAGTCACGCTCTCTGCTTGAGTTTGTGTCTTCATGTTCGGCTTCGGTCCTGCTGGAGAGCGTGAAGTAGACCCACACACACGCGCACACACACACACACACACACTCACACACACCCCCGCTCACACACACACACACACACACACACACACACACACGCGGCCCTCCTCCAGATACAGAACGTCTTCATTCTGTTGGTTTCTCATCAGTGTTTGTGACAGACGTCTGGTCTCTCTCTCTCTGGGCCGCTGATGGACATGTGTGGCTCTTCTGATGCTCCTCATTGGTCAGATTTGTGCAGGTAAGACACCGGATTGGCTGAAGGTTGGATTTGATAGACGGCGGTCTGTAGTTTATGAGTTTGATACACAATTGAGGATAATGATGGTATTTTCAGATACTTTTAGTAAGTGAGAGAGAGAGTGTGTGTGTGTGTGTGTATAGAACATCTGGTTCTGATTTGGTGTGTGTTGAGACTGACAGAACCGCACAAACACATGAGATTTCACACATGAACCGCTGGAGTCCATCCAGAACCCGAGGTGCATCTGTATCAGCAGATCTTCAGTGTCTGTGAGCGAGGATGGATCGTGTGAGATGACGTGATCAGCAGAGGTGATGAGTGTGATGTGTGTGTGATCTCACGCTCATGGAATGGACACACACACACACACACACACTCTCATTTTCTCTTTTGATTGGCTCAGGAAACTCTCCATCCAGCCCAGAAGAGTTGAACGAAACAAATGTGTGGCATTACTGCTTCATCAGCGGTTAAAGGGACAGTCCATTCCAAAAATATCATTCTGTCAGCATTTACTCTCCTCATCATAACTTGTGCACACAGTAGATGGTATTTAGATTTTTAGTTGCTTTTGTGTTATGAAGAACAAGGAAAGTTACACGGGTTTGAAACAACACGAAGGCGAGACGATGAAAGAGTTTTGAGATTGTGTTCAGAATCAGTGTGTTGTTCTAGAATAGTGGACTTGAAGATGCAGCGGTGTTCTGCAGTCTGTATTATTATTATAGTGTGCATCTGTAGGTTTGTGAGATGGATGGAACGACTGACATGGAATCAGTGTTTGGGTAAATTACTTTTAAAATGAATGCATTACAATAGAAAAAAATTAAATACTGTAATTGCTTTACTTAAGTTACATTTTTTGGAAAATAATTCATTACGTTACTCTTTTTATATGAGAAAGATTATATTTTCTGCAAATGTAAAAGCCCTTTCACACCAAAAGTGAAATGAATAAGCCTCTGATAAAAAAATATATATGGGATATTTGTGTTATTTAACATATTTAATTATTGCAGGTTTGCCTCATATTCTGAGTTTTGACTGATTTTGAGGAACACTGAATCTGTTTTTGTGTAAGTGAGATGAGTAAATGCATGTTGACATTCAGTCCAGAACAGTGTTGGGGGTAATGCATTACAAATAAAATGAATTCTATAATCCGATTGCTTTTTTGAAGTGGCTAGTAAAGTAAGGTTTTACTTTTTAATGTAGAAGGAAATATCTGAGTTACTTTTTTACGCCAGTTAATTTGTTTCCATGTGTTGAGTGACAGCTCTGGTGTTGCCATGGAGACAAATCAGGAGTAAATGCAGAGTGTTGTGTGTGAACATGATCTCACTCTTACCTAAATTTAAACAATTGTAGTATCAGGCTGCAACATAACAACATTGAACAAAAGTGAAGAAGGCCTAAGTGCTCTGTACATCTCTCTCTCTCTCTCCTGGTGATTTCTGTGCTGTCTGTGAGTCATGAGCAGCTCAGATCTGTGAACCTGGAGCAGCAGATGAAGTAACGTCTGCTGGATGCTGATGGAGAAGTGTGTTTAACAGAGAGCATCCATTAAAACACTGCTCATGACAGGGGGTCTAATGCAGAAACATCAGAGAGGTGGGAATCCTGCGGGAAAACTCATGAAACACTCCTGTGAGAGCTGTGTGAGACACGTGTGTGTGTGTGTGTGAGTGTGAGAGATATTGTTGTATACATATGATCCAGATGATTCTATTGATGTTTGAGGTGAATCTCTGATCAGTTTCTAGCAGTGTAGCTGTGTGAGTGATGTTTAATGCAGTGACAGTAATTCATGTATTAACAGTAGATCTCTCTCTCTCTCTCTCTCTCTCTCTCTCTCTCTGTGTGTGTGTGTGTGTGTGTGTGACAGAGACGAGCAGCAGCTCAAACGTCTGTCGGGATCAGAACGCTCTTCATGAGCAGATGGACGCAGTAGAGAAGGTGAGCTCAGTTTCATCAGTGTTTAATCAGACTCAGAGTCAGTCTAAAGCTCAGTTCATCTGTCTCGTCTCTCACTTCTGGAGTTAACTTGAGACTTTCTCCATTCTGACATTTTTCCCTTCTGAATTCTGAGTTTATATCTTGCAGATGTATTGCTTTTTTTCCATCTAAATTCTACGTTTATGTCTTTTAGTGTTGGACTTTTTTTGTCCTTTAAAGTCTGATAAAATTTTGCAAATGTGTGATTTTTGTCTTCTAAATTCTGAGTGTATATCTTGTAGTTTCTTGACTTTTGTGCCCTCTATTCTTTTCTTGTTGCAAGTTTATATCTAGCAAATCTAAAACTTTTTCCTTTCTAAATTTTGAGTTTATTTTTGTGTTGACCCTTTCATCCTCTAAATGTTGAGATTACATCTTGCAAATTTGTCACTTTTTTTTCGTCTCAAATCTGAATTTCTGTTTCCCCCATTTAATTCTCTGTTTATATATTGAAAATGTATGACTTTTTGTCCTTCAGTTTGCGAGTTTTTGGAAATGTCATTTTTTTTTCCCTCTAAATCCCGAGTTTTCATTCTGCAGGTTTGAAATGTTCTGTCCTCAAAGTTCTAGGTGTATATCTTACTGTGTGACTTGAGCGGGTGGAGGACTCTCTTCAGGAGCTGGAGGCGGAGCTGGCTCTTCTGCTGGATGCTGTGGAGGCCCCTGAGTGGAGCCCCCTGCTGGACAAGCCACTCATCGACATACTGGACCAATCTCACAGACTCTCAAACCATAACATCAGGATTTTTACATGATAAACAGGGAATCTGTCCACAGAAACATTGTGTGTTAATATGTTTAGTCAGGTTCAAAAGATGCAATCACAATGTTTACTAACCTTTTTTTATTTTTCAGAAAAATAGGAGTTAATATAACTAACATTCGTTAAACCTACTCTAACTAATGTATACTTCTGTGTTCAGTCAGCACTTGTAGTATAGCTACACTTGAGTGTACTTGAGTATGACAGATGGGTTCAAGTGTACTACAAGTGCTGACTGAATACATTTTAAATAAAGAGATACAGAAAAGATTTAATTCATATTCATGGTGTCCCAAAATAGTCCAGTTGAGTACACTCAGATTATTTTATCTTAAGAAGTACTAAAGAATAATATTTACTATATTAAGCACAAAATTAGTGTGCAAAAATAGAGCACTCGAACACTCTAAGAGTATTCTACTCTTTTGTTTTCATTTTCTTCAAATATTTTATATTTTTCCTCTTTTAATTTCAGGGTGAAATATGATCCCAGAGTTTCTTCAGGAGATCGTACACTACAATAAATGGACGGAGCAGCTCATAAAGTTCTGGTACTAATAAGACGATAAGCTCTTCTTATTAAAGTTAAATGAATCTTATTACTTTACTGCGTGTCAGTATTTTCTTCTGGTGTTTGTTCGTAACTATTCTAAATGTTCTGAGGAGATGATCAATCACTGCATGCATGTGCATATCCAAACATAACATGTCTACAGTCTCTCTCTTTTCTTCACTGAATCCAGGAAACCTGTGGTTTGTTCAGACTCCCAGCATGCATTGCTCTTTTGCTATTGCTTCTGTTGTTCAGAGTTTGTAATTTGGTTTGAATGCACTGCATCTCACTAGTCTCCCTGTTAGAATATGTTATCTATCGTATAATTATTTGTCACATTTTGATTTGACTGATTCATGTTGTTTTGAACATGCTGTGAGTCTTAATAAAGAAAATAAAAATTATCCCAATTTTTGATACCTGCATTGATATTAAAATGCATCGCAATTTACCCAAAATTCAATATTTAGAACTGAAATAAAATAAACCTTTTATTTTATTATTTTATTTTAAATTTTCATCAAGGGTGAATGTCAATGTGAGAAAAATAAAATCAAGCTTAAAAGCTGTAAGGAAAGAGAAAAATGTTTTTAAGAGAGAAACATTTTTATGAAGATTCATTAATTTTTGTAATTTTAAAGGCAGTAAAAAAATTATTTTATGAATCTATGAAAAAAAATACAGAGGTAGAGGAAAAATCATAGGATTTCAACAGGTTTTAAGACACCATTTTGAGTATCTAAGACATATTTTTCTCAGGTTGTCGTTCAGGCTTCTTTACTATAGTGAAAAACATGAAAACTGACAATTCTAAACTCACAGAAGAAAATAAAAACATTACAAATATGCTACACCATAAAACTTTTACAAAAAATGCATACATTTTGTTATCTCTTTTTCTCTTCCCCAAGTCTTTGATTTCCTCTAAAAGACAAGTTTACTGATTTGTGTTTAAGAAGTAGTTTTTAGAAAGATGAAAACAACAACAGCAAAAAGAGAAAATTTTGACCAGGAGAAAAATCAAACAATGGCAAAAGAATGAAAAAAAAAAAAATAGAAAAAACTAAAGCATCTAAAGCTGGAATGACTTCAGTGGCTTTCTGGAGGATTTGTAGTGAAATGACGCATTGAAATGCAGATTATGTGAATCTGAGCAGATGAAAGGTAGAAGATGTTTATATTGAAGCAGGAAACACAAACATACGGCTTTTCTGGCGTTTTACACCCGAACGTGATACAGACACACAGACACAGTTCAGTTCGACTCTTCAACAATCTGCACATTAACACAAACACACTTCCCATCTAGTTATATATATATTTACATAACATTTCTGAAAATATATATTTACAAATATTATTTGAATTGTTCAGAAATAAAGACACACAAGAGCATATTAATACTTTATTCATACTTTAATGA
>NC_039280.1:1305536-1308036 GCF_003368295.1 Carassius auratus
AGGCGAGACGATGAAAGAGTTTTGAGATTGTGTTCAGAATCAGTGTGTTGTTCTAGAATAGTGGACTTGAAGATGCAGCGGTGTTCTGCAGTCTGTATTATTATTATAGTGTGCATCTGTAGGTTTGTGAGATGGATGGAACGACTGACATGGAATCAGTGTTTGGGTAAATTACTTTTAAAATGAATGCATTACAATAGAAAAAAATTAAATACTGTAATTGCTTTACTTAAGTTACATTTTTTGGAAAATAATTCATTACGTTACTCTTTTTATATGAGAAAGATTATATTTTCTGCAAATGTAAAAGCCCTTTCACACCAAAAGTGAAATGAATAAGCCTCTGATAAAAAAATATATATGGGATATTTGTGTTATTTAACATATTTAATTATTGCAGGTTTGCCTCATATTCTGAGTTTTGACTGATTTTGAGGAACACTGAATCTGTTTTTGTGTAAGTGAGATGAGTAAATGCATGTTGACATTCAGTCCAGAACAGTGTTGGGGGTAATGCATTACAAATAAAATGAATTCTATAATCCGATTGCTTTTTTGAAGTGGCTAGTAAAGTAAGGTTTTACTTTTTAATGTAGAAGGAAATATCTGAGTTACTTTTTTACGCCAGTTAATTTGTTTCCATGTGTTGAGTGACAGCTCTGGTGTTGCCATGGAGACAAATCAGGAGTAAATGCAGAGTGTTGTGTGTGAACATGATCTCACTCTTACCTAAATTTAAACAATTGTAGTATCAGGCTGCAACATAACAACATTGAACAAAAGTGAAGAAGGCCTAAGTGCTCTGTACATCTCTCTCTCTCTCTCCTGGTGATTTCTGTGCTGTCTGTGAGTCATGAGCAGCTCAGATCTGTGAACCTGGAGCAGCAGATGAAGTAACGTCTGCTGGATGCTGATGGAGAAGTGTGTTTAACAGAGAGCATCCATTAAAACACTGCTCATGACAGGGGGTCTAATGCAGAAACATCAGAGAGGTGGGAATCCTGCGGGAAAACTCATGAAACACTCCTGTGAGAGCTGTGTGAGACACGTGTGTGTGTGTGTGTGAGTGTGAGAGATATTGTTGTATACATATGATCCAGATGATTCTATTGATGTTTGAGGTGAATCTCTGATCAGTTTCTAGCAGTGTAGCTGTGTGAGTGATGTTTAATGCAGTGACAGTAATTCATGTATTAACAGTAGATCTCTCTCTCTCTCTCTCTCTCTCTCTCTCTCTCTGTGTGTGTGTGTGTGTGTGTGTGACAGAGACGAGCAGCAGCTCAAACGTCTGTCGGGATCAGAACGCTCTTCATGAGCAGATGGACGCAGTAGAGAAGGTGAGCTCAGTTTCATCAGTGTTTAATCAGACTCAGAGTCAGTCTAAAGCTCAGTTCATCTGTCTCGTCTCTCACTTCTGGAGTTAACTTGAGACTTTCTCCATTCTGACATTTTTCCCTTCTGAATTCTGAGTTTATATCTTGCAGATGTATTGCTTTTTTTCCATCTAAATTCTACGTTTATGTCTTTTAGTGTTGGACTTTTTTTGTCCTTTAAAGTCTGATAAAATTTTGCAAATGTGTGATTTTTGTCTTCTAAATTCTGAGTGTATATCTTGTAGTTTCTTGACTTTTGTGCCCTCTATTCTTTTCTTGTTGCAAGTTTATATCTAGCAAATCTAAAACTTTTTCCTTTCTAAATTTTGAGTTTATTTTTGTGTTGACCCTTTCATCCTCTAAATGTTGAGATTACATCTTGCAAATTTGTCACTTTTTTTTCGTCTCAAATCTGAATTTCTGTTTCCCCCATTTAATTCTCTGTTTATATATTGAAATGTATGACTTTTTGTCCTTCAGTTTGCGAGTTTTTGGAAATGTCATTTTTTTTTTCCCTCTAAATCCCGAGTTTTCATTCTGCAGGTTTGAAATGTTCTGTCCTCAAAGTTCTAGGTGTATATCTTACTGTGTGACTTGAGCGGGTGGAGGACTCTCTTCAGGAGCTGGAGGCGGAGCTGGCTCTTCTGCTGGATGCTGTGGAGGCCCCTGAGTGGAGCCCCCTGCTGGACAAGCCACTCATCGACATACTGGACCAATCTCACAGACTCTCAAACCATAACATCAGGATTTTTACATGATAAACAGGGAATCTGTCCACAGAAACATTGTGTGTTAATATGTTTAGTCAGGTTCAAAAGATGCAATCACAATGTTTACTAACCTTTTTTTATTTTTCAGAAAAATAGGAGTTAATATAACTAACATTCGTTAAACCTACTCTAACTAATGTATACTTCTGTGTTCAGTCAGCACTTGTAGTATAGCTACACTTGAGTGTACTTGAGTATGACAGATGGGTTCAAGTGTACTACAAGTGCTGACTGAATACATTTTAAATAAAGAGATACAGAAAAGATTTAATTCATATTCATGGTGTCCCAAAATAGTCCAGTTGAGTACACTCAGATTATTTTATCTTAAGAAGTACTAAAGAATAATATTTACTA